>NC_054378.1:66231903-66536591 GCF_017654675.1 Xenopus laevis | reverse complement strand
ATAAAGAAAAAGGCAAACTCTTGGCTTTTCTCTAAAGTAAAAATATATCACTCATGTCATCCATTACGGTACTATAATTATGGTAAGTGAAGCAGAACAGAATCGATAGAGCAATTTATCAATGCATTCCTTGTTATACTACCGCAGTTTACGTCATATAGCTGCAGATACCCGCCTTCAATAAAAAAATTATCTAGTTGTGTCAAGACTTTATTCTGATCTGATTCAAGCACAATATTTCTCGTCTAATATTGTCATTTCAATTATGGTTTAATTCATTTATTTGGTTCACCCTCAAAATTAACCACAATCAATTCATTTTTTCATAAATTACCCTTCTGAACTTGGTGAAAGAGAAAAAAATTAAAAAAGCCCAGTAATTTGTAGTCTCTGTTAATATAGACCTCAAGGTCAGAATCCCTTAATAGTTTAAAGTTTATGATAATGAAGGCTCATTCCTATCATATATGAAAGCATGCCATAATTTATTTTTTTATGAGAAAAATAGCACCAGGACATTCTTAGGTTTCATTTTTAAAATATTTTAACTATTTTGCTGCCATTCAGTGTTTTCACACAGTTTTGCTTTGACTCCATCTCAGACCTGAATAATGCAGATAAGTACCAATGCCTCCACCCTATACATTATTGGGTGTTTTAAGGAGTATGCTTTAACATAAAGAGTGATTTAAAATTTTGTCCGTCATGGTAAATGCATTCAGTTTCTGTTTCATTGTGGGACTCGGGTAAAGTTGCTGTACCGTGTTAGCCAGTAAAATTGTTACAGGGCAACCCTTTTGAAATAAAAAAAAAATAACAAAAGTGGTATAAAGGTGATACCTTTATTGGCTAACTAATATAATCATAGCAAGCTTTCAGAACATTTTAGTTCCTTTTTCAAGCGGATTACACTGAAGCTGTGGTGTTCTATATATACAACATTCAGCTCATAGGTCAAATGACCAACAAAAGGGAATATCAATATATGTGTAAGGTATCATTCGTTAACGAGGGGATCTGCAAGAGATAAGCAGATAAGGTACAAGATAATGTGGGTCAAAGAGGCTGAGTATAAATTAGGGCTGAATTATTGGAGTGTAGAATCAAAGGAATTCCATATGATCTCTTAGTCCATATCCAGACACGTTGGTATTCTGACCTGGTTTAGTCCTTTCATAGTTCACAGACGCCATCTTCTTCTCTTCGGAAATCTTCGGAATGAGACCGGGCATGACGGAGCAAGTTTCTGTTGTGCGACAATTTCGCTTGTGCCGAAACTCATGAAAATTGCAGAAGTGCCGGTCTCATTCCAAAGATTACCGAAGCAGCTGAAGGTGGCGCCTGTGAACTCTGATGCCTGAATCTGCACTGAGGGGTAAGTAAAACGTTAGGGGCATTTGCCTGGGATAACACTTAGGCTGGGGGAGGAAGGATGTGGGTCTATGTAGGGTAGGGGGGTAGGGTTTTTTTTTTAAACTTTCTCCTATAAGTCTGACTCAAACGGACCCTCACCAACTATATTGAAGCAGAATCTTGTGGTGTGTGGCTTCTTTTAGTGCAATATACTTGTCTTCTAATAGTCTGCCAAACAAAAAAGTATAGGTGATGCCAAAGAAAAAGACAGTACTGACTTACTGACTCACCTCTTTTAAATACATTAGACCTCTATAAATAAATACATGTTCCTTGTTATTTTATTTGCTGTCCTTTGCCCCTGATGAAGCCGTAGATATGCGAAACGCATAGGGCAGCATAGGTGGACGGTGGTGGAAGTAGCTTCCATCCGTTCCCAACGTAGACAGATAGAATTTACCTAATTGGAATCAGTTCAAAGAAAGGAGGGGGCATAATAAGCGTTAACTTGAGCTGATTTAAAGTCTACTGATACTTCCAAGTCTACTGATTGATTCCAATCCCTCCTTGTTAGGTTCTCTGTCCGCAGCGTCCCCACTGCCAAACATCAATTCAAAGCCAAAAGGATGGACGGCACTCCGTTCAAGGAGGTAGCAAGTTTATTGCAGGCTCATACAAGGATCTAACGCCCTACGCGTTTCAGGATACAATCCCTTAATCATAGGCAACCTCAGTAGGAGCCTGCAATAAACTTGCTACCTCCTTGAACTGAGTGCCGTCCATCCTTTTGGCTTTGAATTGATGGTTACTACATACCCTCATCCTCCACCTATTGTGGGTTTTAACCTTTTTTTATGTTTTTTAAGGCTAAAGTCCTGCACTGCCTGACATTATGAAATGCAGTGAGTCTGTGAATACTTGTGGTCTGATGTGTGGGCGCAGCACTGTTTATGATTTTTTTTAATAGAATGAATTAAAAATTTAGTTTTATGTCAGTATTGATTTAGTTAGACTTTGTTGACCACCTGAACTGGTTTGCATTAGAGTGAGGGAGATTGCCATTGACCACAACCTATAGTGGTCTATAGGATCACAACCTATAGTGCCTCATTCGTGTGATGTGTTGTATATTTTGAAGGGCAACATGGTGGCACATTTGGTTAGTCCTGCTGATGCCCATGTGGACACTGTCTGTATGTTCTAATGATCCATGGGTTTCTAAAAACATATAAGCAGGGTAACTGGGCGCAAATGAAGTTGACCCTGCAGTCTGTGCCTGTGGTAAGAAATGTTTTTAGGCTCCTCTAGGAGAGATGACAAATATAAATGACTTAACATTTTCATTAAAGTGCTATATACTATATAAAATAAAGAGCAAGAATAATTTTTGCTATCAAAATTGTATTTAAATTGCATGCATAGGTTATTTTCAACAACATATGTGTTTGCACACCACATTTAACATGCCTATTTTGTCATAAATTATGAAATGTAACTTATATTGTTTATTTCTTTTAAGGTTATAGGCTACTGAGATACATAATCTTGTTCCATTTGCTTAGCAAGAGTTTACCTGATAGGCATTGATATTTTTAAATTCAGTCTATATTTAACTGACATTCTGTTTGAACAGTTAGACAATTTTAAGCCTGCCAGGCACATCCTCTAAATGGATGCCAAGCTGTAAGATGGTTGCCAAGGTTTGCACACAAAGATCATGTCCAAAATGGTGACCAACTTGTACGGGTATTCCTGTCAGTTATTCAAAATGAGGAAGATGCAGGACTTGGCACACAGAGTTACAGTGTCATCCAAATATCCAAGTAGTTAATGTGTTCGATTTGCTGTAGAATACTTTGCCAAAGAATGTTTAGTGAAATACAGACAGGTCAAATAGCCTGTCTATGGAAGCATTTAATGTGTTTTTTCCTTAATAAAAATGGTTATGGTTTTGAAATAATAATTACTGTATAATTGACTGAAATTTCATAACTTTTTACCTTTAATGTTTGCTGAAGGTTGCATAGTTAAATAGGTTTTAACAAATACTCATTTCAAATGTTATGATTTGTTTTATAGAAGAACCAGAACTGCATTATGAAGCTGTAGTTAGGAGTTGTTGTGTTTGTTTTGTTTATGATCGCTCTGTCTGAGGGAAGAAATCCAAAGATATCTTTGTGAATAAGCCTGAGTATGCCCCCTATATGTTGTCCATTACAATAACACGTGTTGTTTTGCCTTGTGGTCCTACAAGCCGGAAGGCAGTTGAAGCAGAATTAGAAATATACTCATCTCAGTTAGCTATTTGTAGAACTGGCATAATCTCAGGGTTAATCTCCAAGGAATCTAAGAGCTATGGAACATGGGTCAGCTAGCAGCCTCGTCTCCAAATAGCAAAACAACCCATAGTGTCTACAGTCCTTGCTCTATGATCCATTCCTCCATAGGAATACAGGTCATTTGGGTACAAGATCCTTAAATATCCTTCTAGAAGCAATCTCTTGAATGAAGCTGCACTATTTAATGTATAAATCATCTTTTTGTGTGACGTAGAGAGCATTATTCTAATCTAATACAATGTGTTTTTGTTGTTTTGCTTACAAAAATAAGGCTAGAAACGTAACCCTTAAAATCAGATGTTCTAATGTTTTTACTATTTGTGGTTTTTGAGTTGTTTTGCTTTTTATTTAGCAGCTCTCCAGTTTGTGAATTCAGCAATCCGGTTGCTCGGGTCCAAATTACCCTAGTAACCATGCACTGATTTGAATAAAATACTGAATAATAGGAGAGTTCCTTAAAGGAATTGTTCAGTGTAAAAATAAAGACTGGGTAAAAAGATAATATAGTTAGTTAGCAAAATATGTAATGTATAAAGGCTGGAGTGACTGAATGCCTGATATAATAGCCAGAACATTACTTTACTCTCTTGGTTTCCACTGATTGGTTACCAGGCAGTAACCAATCAGTGACTTGAGGGGGAGACCACATGGGTCATAACAATTTGCTTTTGAATCTGAGCTGCATGCTAAGGATCAATTGCAAACTCACTGAACAGTTATGTCCCATGTGGCCCCCCTTCAAGTTATATTAGACATCCCGTCACTCCAGCCTTTATACATTACATTTTTGGCTGGAAAATACTGCATTATGGTTACAACATATGTTGAATTCTGACCAAAATTGCACTTTAAACACACCACTTGCCCACATATACACAGAAGGCTTTGGTTGTAGGATGTATTCACCAGGCTGTATAACTGCAAACTCTGCTCCACAATGCTGTGTCAAAACCATAGTGCATAGGAAACTCTGGGATACTCTCTGGTCTGCTGTAGAGGGTGACCTCTAATGTCAGCAGTACTGCATAGCAGTAAACATGAACAAGGCATAATAAACATGTTCTTAAAGGAGAAGTAAAGTCATCATGCACTTGGGAGTGCCAAATGTTAGGCACCCCCAAGTGAATGTATTGACTTACCTGAAACCCCAGGCCAGTGCTCCTATCAGTATAAAATGTCACCGGCCTGGGGTTTTACCAGTGAGCACCAAGGAGCAATCCACTTCCGTCTTCCTCTTACTTTGCGCGGCTGAGCATGCACAGTAGAACGAGGAGCCAAACTTTTTTTTTTAAAGGTAAAATTTTATTGTTTTATAACACATTAAACATAAAACAAAGTATATGCCGTAAATGCAGTTGAGTTACCATGACAGAGCTTGGAATAAAACGTTTACATACCAATTCGTTGAGTAATTTGATTGAGACACTCAAGAATTAAAACACCGTGCAAACATTGTACAGTGATAAGTAAATTTTGCCTCCAAGAGTCCAATCATCAACATATTGGACAGTAATATCAGGCATTAAACAAAATTAAGGATTTCTGTCGTTTACAGTATAAATAAACGTTTCTGTTCATGTTCGGGAGCCCTGACCCCCAAGTCCTACTTCCCACCATGGACTCCATATCTTCTCAAATCTTTTCAGTGAGCCTCTGGCTAGTAAGGTGAGCTTAATGAGAGGCAGATTCTGATTCACCAACGTTATCCAGTTTTGTACCGTGGGCGGTTGGGGACCCATCCATGCCATAGCAATTACTTTCTTAGCATAGTACAACAGTGTACGGTATCTAACTCTGGCATGATTAGTATATATGATTTCATCTATGACTCCCAATATGCACACCTGCGGGGTCAGCAGCCTAGGGAAATCTAATTTATCTGCTAAGATATCCATGACTTCAGTCCAAAATATGGAGACTGGTGGACACGACCAAGCCATGTGTAAAAAGGTGGCCCCTTCAGCCCCACACCTATGACATCTTGCAGTTGGATTATATCCCATGGCTTTTAATCGCACAGGGGTGATATAGAATTGATGAAGCCATTTGAATTGAACTAATTTGTCGCGTATTGAGTAAAGATGACCATAACCTTTGCCAGTTGCTTCCTCCCACTCCTCGACTTCGAGGTCTGGGATGTCAGCTAGCCATTTTTGATATGCTACCTTAAATGGAGGGGGGCACGTTTGTAACAAGGTTTTATATAAGGTGGATGTAAGTTTGTTTATGGTAGGAGACCATAACACAGTTTCAAATTGTGGTTGGGAGGTTTGTATTTCAGATCCTCCAAATTGTGCTAGAAATACTTGCCGCAGTTGGAAATACCTAAAGTGAGATAGATTGGGCTCCGCAAGTTTTTCTTTAAAGAACTCATAAGAGCCAAGCTTGGCACCATCTAGGACATCCTGTAATCGCCTAATGTGTTTACGTGGCCAGTAGAGGAAATCGGGAAATTTATGGAATTGGGGAAGACGGGAGTTGGCCCACAACGGGACATTGGGTGTTAAAATGGGGGAGTTCTTTGGATACAGCTTGAGTGCCAAATTCCAGGCCTTCCTTGGGGTTGTTATGACTGCTGGTAGTTTGACATGATCTGCGGCCGCTCTATACGGCAGGTGCCGAAGTCCCTCCCATGACCCCACAGCCAGCGCCTGTAACGTTGTATTGGGGTTATAGGGATCAGGTTCGAACCACCATTTAACATAGTGCAATTGACTGGCTATATAGTAGAGGTATAAATCTGGCAAGCCTAGTCCCCCATCTTTCGTGGCGGGGGTAAGTTTCCGCCATGCCAACCTGGGCGTTTTACCTCCCCATATAAACCTTACCACAATTTGATGGACAGTCTTAAAGAAACTCTTCGGAATATGAGTGGGCGAGTTGTGGAAGATGTATAGAAATCGTGGCAGATACACCATCTTAAAAATGTTAATCCTCCCCCAGAGTGTCAATGGAAGCTTGGACCACACAGATAGAGTAGTAGTGAGAGAAGATACAACCGGGTCCAGGTTGCGAGGTATAAAGGTAGTTAATTCAGGGTTAATATTGATTCCGAGATATGTAAGAGGAGCCAAACTTTAACTAAAAAGTTGCCTATTTCACTCAACTGTGCATGCATTTGCCCTGGGAAATCTGAAGAAAGAAGAAGCCGGAAGAGGATGGCTCCGTGGTGCTCACTGGTATAACCCTGGGCCGGTGCAATTTTCTGCTGATAGGAGCACCGGCCAGGGGTTTCAGGTAAGTAAATATATTCACTTGGGGGTGCCTAACATTTAGCACCCCCAAGTGCAGGATGACTTTCCTTCTCCTTTAAAAGGGATGCTGCTAAAACACCACATTTGCCTTCATAAATTAGCCCTTTATACAGATATGCTTGTACATAGAGATTATAGTATATGATTTATCTGAAAACATTTCTCACTATATTCCACAGAAAATTGTCTTATTCCCTTTTTACTTAATCACTATTGACATTATGTGGCAGGTCCCTGCAGAGCAAGTGTCAAGGCAACATAATGTTTTTATTTAGCTTTTATTGCAGAACTATACTAGAAATAAATGCAGTTTTTCTTTAACAAAACAATTCAGCAAATTAAACAGCTTCTCTAGGAAGTATAATACCATGATGAGAGCAGAGTCACAAACTTCTTGTTTTAGCAGAGCACATATGGTCAGGGATCATCGCTCTCTGAGTCAAACTGACCGTCTAGGTTTTAAAACCCTCCTTAAAAGACATCTGAATCTCATCAAATCCAGCTGGTTGGTTTATAGCTTTTCACTCTGCTACATATTCCTACTGATACCAGCATTTATAGGAACCAGTCATGTTTTTCCTTGAGCCCTAAAGTCAGATTCATTAATTATGTCTGATGAGTAGGCTCTGTCTATAAACCTTTTAGCTCTTAGCTCTAAGGCCTACACATCAGTTTGGAGCAATTTCTCCTTACACACAGAAACTGCCCCACAGATAAGAGTTGTTTAGGTTAGAGCTGGATGCAATAAATAATATATTGCCTGCTCTATAGATGGAGCCTATAGAGTTTTAGTCATGATGTTGAATGTAGTATAGGGCAAAGGCGATCCTTCATCAGCCCCAATGTTCAAGGAGATTAAAAACCCTATTAGGTATGCAAAAGGAAAAAACAATGCTAGTGCCCAGAAGTTTAGAAATCCATTTAGTACCAAGAAAAGTGTGTTCCAGAGGTTATTGGGTATGCCAGACCATCACCGAGGACTCTTTCAGCAACAATAGACATGCTGTTGGGATTCTTCAATGTCTTATGAACCTTGTTAAACAAAATGGGAGTATCAGTACCTGCTTATATCACTTGGTTAAGTACTTTTTTTGTATTGTAGTTTGGCAACAAATCATTACCTGTAATAATTCATTGTTGGGTGATTATATTCATAACCTATGATCCAAAATGTTTCTCTGTCACACCCTATCATGTGTTCCATCCACTCAAACAGCTTGAAAAAGATCTTTGAATTGTAATAAATAAACTTAATATAAATCCTTACATTTTCCTACAATGTTTGTGTTATCTGTACAGGCTTTGAGGAACCTTTCAATGTTGTGCTTGTTTCCATTAACTATTACCTATTGACATGAGTGTAGTAAGCTAACCTTTGTCCTGATAGCTTCTTGCAAGTAGGTTATGGCAGAATAGGAGGGTTATGAGCTAACAGTGATTATAAGATACCGGTAGCTGAAGCTGTGTCAGAAACTGGAGAAACGCAAAGGAAAATGGAACATCACATCTTTGTAGTGAGAAGTGAGTATCTTTGTAGTGAGTAGTGAGTATCTTTTATGTTAATTAAAAAGTCCCTAAATCTTATCACTTATCATTGCAATCTAAAAAAGTAATTTCACCAATATAACAAAACAATCTGGCAAAACATTAAGCCCTGGAGTTTTACTATTTCACGGTATCATAATAAAGGCTTAATATTATATATCCAGTCATGTTTCTTCATGTAAGATTCATAATCTAAAAAAGATATTATCTTGTAAAAGTTCAGGCGCCACTTCCTAAAGTTTTTACTTTATGAACAATTTTCTGCTTTTCTACAGAAAAAGAATTGTGCATTTGTAGATTGTGCCAGTGTGCATTTCATTTATTGAGATATCGTAAGGCATAAGAGAAAAACCATACTATGTCCAAGAAGGTCTTAAAAATGTTCATTTAATATTTGCATTGCGAGGATATTATGCACAACACTGCACTGCAAAAATATTTCACTATTAATTTTGTAATTTTTTATTGCTTCCACATTTTTTATTGCATTCATCATTTTTATCTATTATGTTGAAGATTGGCCTAAATGTTTATATCTGGGAAACTATAATGAATGAAAAACATAATTGTACACTCATGTAGACTTGTTTAGGAATGTTACTAGTTGCCAGACAGTGCCAAGAAAAGTCATTTTTGTTATGTATTCAAACTATAGAACGGGCACCCTCACTGTATTACCTCCATGAAACAGAAGTTACAGATGGTTCTTAATTATTAGGCTGACGCCTTTTAATAGAGCAACATATAAATGAACTTTGTTTTTTTGTTGTTGTTTTCTTATTTTTTTTATACTTTACCCAATGGTGGTGCTGTATAAAAATAGAGCCTTGTAAAAAGTATATATACAGTATTCTTAGTCATGATAAGGTTAAAAACTTTCCTGCTGATGTCCATGAATAATGCTAGTGAAAACAATTGGCTTCTCAAAATCCCATACAGATAAATAACAGCTAGGGCATTTAGAGGTCACTTGAACAGATGTGCCTTGCATTAGTTACATAACCAACTCTCCAATTCATGTTAAAATATGTTGTATAAGAGCATATTAAGACAAATACTCTTTTTTTACTATGCAAACCAATGCCTAGCTATTATTAAAATACCAAGTGCAATTGTGGTGTGGTTTGTATAGCCTCAAAAATATGTAGCTTAAAAAAAAGAGGAAGATTTGTCATAAATGTTTTATTGTTCCAGTACAATGTACAATGTAAATATATTTACACTGTATCAAAAATAAGATAATAAGCAAGATTTTACATCAGTGTAACTGTATATTAGGGTTCTTTTCCCTAATTTCACATTTAAAGGATATTCAAAACAGCTGTGCTCTTTTTAAACATGGCTTCTTTAATCCATGTGCCAACAAGTCAGTTTACGAAATCTGTTTTGTTGATGACTGCTGTGATAATAACTGTGGTGTTTCGTGGCTTGGCAAAAGCACGGGGTCTCCTCTGAGGCCACTTGCCAAAGCCTTTGAAAGGGCTGAACTGGATTCACTGCCAAAATGAGTCACCACTCTTATTTTATTTAGTGTCCTTCTGCCAAAGCTTTAGACACTTTCTATTTTCATTCTTCTAGCGGCTTTCCTTCCCACATTGTGGTTTTCTTCACAGCCAGGCAAATCATTTAGCCAGAATAGGTGAGAAAGGGTGGCTTCCATTCAAAAGGCTAAATTAGAGCCAAGACGAGAAGAAGCGGCACAGGACGTTTTGTTTCACTTAATTAATATCTGAAATATGACTTGGAACATTTGTTTGGAAATCATTCAGAAAATAATAATAGTAGAAAGTATGCAATACAAAATAGCATGCTACAAGGGCAGATTTATCAAGGGTTAAAAAACCCTCTAAGTAAAATCCTTCGAATTAGAAGGTTTCTGGCGCAAAAGGTTTGATTGAATAAAAATCGTTCAATCGAACGATAAATTAGTTTAAGCGAACAATCGAATGATTTTTATTCGATCATAAAAAGTGCCCAAAACCTACAATGCCCCCATAGGCTAATATTCAATTTGGTAGCTTTTATTTGGCGAAGTATTGAGTCGAAGGATTTTTAAAGAGACAGTACTTAGGTTATCAAATGGTCGAACAATTTTTACTTTGAATCATTCGAATCTTTTGATTCGATCGAATTCGATCGAATTTGACCAATTCAATGGTCGAGGTACCCAAAAAATTACTTTGAAATTCGAGTATTTTTGGATTCAAACTATTCACTCGAGCTTAATAAATCTGCCCCAAAGTATTCTTTTTTATTTTGCACATCTTCAGTAGGAATTCTTACTCACTATACAGAATCTTTCTCTCTTTATATAAACATACTAAGTATATGAATTAAATAACTAAGTCTGATTTTTATTATTTCCAGTCATTTATACATTTTCTAGAGTATTTATTCTGAATTATTTTTGTATACATAGCTATCTATATATCTATATTGTTATCCATCATAGTATCAATGGTTCTTTCTAATTTGCGACCTTTCTCAAGGTACAGACAAGTCACACATTATTTGCACAGTGTGTACAGCTTAACCCTTTCCCTGTCAGTGTTGGTCTGCCATAGAAGCACTATGGTAATAATCAATATGTTAGGCAACACTTTGCAAAAGTGTAAACCTTAAACTCATAAAGATAGATTCAACCCCATCAGCTTTAGGAGTTCATTTCTTGACTGATGATGCAGAAGCTACATTGTTGGCAGGGAAATGGTTAAGAACCATGTGTCAGCATTTTAGTTGCAACAGTGATGTTCTGTAGTGCTACCTATTATTTATGTGTAGGTCTCACTTTGAATGGGAGGTAGCAGATATGTAGCAGTTTTACTTAATAGCTTTACTAGCCCTTTATTAACCAACTCCAGTTTTATTCAGCAAAAAAAGGGAGTAATTAGAATCCAGTTGTGCCTGTCTAGAATCAGTTTCTAGGTTTCGAGGTTTCGAGGTTTAGCATTACAAACCATATCCTTGTAGGCAACCAACATAGTGTTACAGTTTGGCATCTGCCAGAATCTGTATAAAGGTATAAAACTAAGAAAGTAGCAGGCGATATCATGGGATCTGTGGTGTGATGATGTTTAGCATCACCTTTAATGCAACACAATGAGTGATGCTTTTTTAATCAATGCACTGAATTAATAATATGATTTATCACAAAAAATTTGGTTATCAAATGCATTATGTTCATTTTTCCGGTGTATATTTTTGTTCTTTGTTCTATTTGTGCGTTCCTGTCTATGTGTATCCTGTCCAGAGGCTCAGCTGTTATAATTGCCAACATAATGACTTGTTTGATGTTGAAATAAAGACACTCTTTGGGCATCTGCATGTAGGGCAAAGCACATATATTATTCCAAATCATTTATTTTAGTTATAAAAGTTTACAGTTGGAGAGAAGTTTTTGCTGATACCTAATTTAATGCGTTAATGATCAGTGCTGCACGCACAAACAATGGGCCATAACAAAAATCATATTATGCTGATAAGTTCTGAAAACATTCAAGCATTTCTCCCAGATGCATTTTTCATCTTCAGATGAAGTGTTCTGCTGCAGATACAAATGCCTACTGTGTTCTCCTATACCACTATTTAAATGATGCCCATTTTATCTTCTTAACCCTTTATTACTTGCAAAATACTAGTTTAGGACTTATGGCTTACTTTTTTATATGGTTAAATCCCTTAGCATGTCCGAAATGCCTATAACTAATAGAGGTAGCACTGCTCAACATATGACCAACAATACTCTGTATTGTGGTTATTCCATGGATTAACAGTTCCATTTTCCTTTACTCAGCTTGTTGAGTAAATACTTTTCTGAATTGTTCACACTGGTTAATGTCAACAGAATGAAAACATAGCACGTTGATATCTGTTCTTTAATCCTTTGTGTCTTTAAAACTGCTGGTCAGTGAACAAAAATATGGCTTCCCATGAAAATGTGCCTGTTCTCTTTCACATAATGCTAATACAAGATGCGGTGCTTATTACTGACACAGCAACATTTAACTCTCAAAGAAACGGTGGGAAATGTCAGATTTATAGTCCTGTGGGTGATTGGTAGAAAGTGTTTTACCCCTCCTTTCCTTTAGCAAGCCTCTGACATAAAGAGAGCCTCTGGAAAGGTTTTGGCTCCATCCCAGGGAAGCAGAAGGAAGCTGTATCCCGCTCTTCCCATGGGATCCTATGAAATATACAGCCTTTGGGCCTCTTGGTTTGCTCTTTCAGTGTGCTAAGCCAGTGAGAAAAGAAGCCAGGCTGCAACACACACGTCACATGTTTGGGGTCACCTGCTGTTCAGGGGTTCTCTCGCCAGTTGTTGACATAATAAGAGCCCCCTCCATGTTAATTACAATTCACAGCATGAAAGCGATGCAGTCTGTTTTGAAAGAAGATTGTGCTGAGCATTACCACTAATAGTTACTTTCACCTGGATCAATATCCCACCTCACTATGTCATATTTCATTATTAAACTCAGCAAAAGAATTCCAAGAATAGGCTGTAAACTACTATTAGATTAAAATCCTTACTGTAAACTGTCAGGTCTGTATGAATATACATTACAAGATTTGACAAGATATTCCTATTTTTCATATTCTTTTTATTTCCTATTATTGTAATATGCTCAGTATGTTTGCCTTTTTAAAAATAGTTTCTTAATTGAATGGGTTTGGAATAGATAAATTTATCTTGCATATGGCTCAGCAATATATATCGCTACTGCCTTGCCGCACTGTGACCCTGAGGTTGATTCCATCCTTGGCACTATCTGCAACGTGTTGTTTGTATTGCTTTATCGCTTACACTGCAAAAAATGTTTACAGGAAGCAGCATGACCTGCATGTGCCCCATGAATACATTGCTTCCTGATTCCAGCCCTGTATTCATTGGAGGAGCAGGGGAGGCGCCACTCACCATCCCCTAAATAGCACTTTAGATGTGAAAGTTAGAGAGTGTCAATGGACAGAGGCCACAACAGAGCCCATAGGGCATGTGGTAAGGTCAGGGATTCAAGCCAGCACTAGGTGCAGAGTGCAGCTAGACCACAGAAGCAAGATCTTTTTAAATTAGTACTAAGGGTGTGCTTTTGTGGAGTAAAATGATCCTATAAGTCAGCTGTCTGGCTCATGTATTGGTACAGGTATAGTACCGGTTATCCTGAATGCTCGGGACATGGAGTTTTCCAGATAACAGATATTTCCTTAATTTGGATCTTCGTACCTTAAGTCTACTAGAAAATTATGTAAACATGAAATAAACCCAATAGGCTGCCATGCTTCCAATAAGGATTAATAATGGGATCAAGTAAAAGCTACTGTTTTATTAATAACGGTTTTCCATATAATGGGTACCATACCTGTATATGATAAATCACTGCAAACAACACATTTTTGTTTTCATGTTTACTTTTTCTGTGGAGACTATTTAAACAATTTAAATACCAGAACTTGTAGGAAACACCTGTTAGCATACATTTTGGTTGTGATATTTAAAGGTGCAAAGCAATTCCTATTGACTATAATAAGCAGAGGTTTAGAAAGCCCCTCGCCCCTGAACAGTACTGATGGCCATTCAGTCTCATTAGGAAGATTAATTCAGACAAAAGGAAATAATATAAGTGAATTAGATAATTAGCTGTTGGTAATTACTGGAGTAATTGCCAAAATGTTTCCTTTAGGACCATGGCTCATGCAGTGTTTTTGTATTCCTGCCACTGTGTGATCAAAATGCTACATTTATTTATTTATGTATTTATTTATGACTTTGAAAGACTTTTAAGCAACAGTGAGTACATACAAAGTTCTGAGTCACCTAAGAGCACAGGGTGACAGAAGAGGCTTCCAATGTACATTGACAAATCCAGGGCTGGAACAAGGGGTAGGCAGAAAACACTGGCGTAACTGTAGAGGAAGCAGATGGAAAGGGGGTCTGTGTCCTGAAAATCCCCCTCAGATGCGTGCAGGAGTCCCTGTACACGCCTCTTCTGCCAGGGGCGTAACAACATCGTTCCGGGCCCCCCACCAGAAAAAATATTCGGAGGGCCTGGAACGCTGTTGTTATTCCCCTGGCAGAAGAGGTACCTGCCTAGGGCGCAACGAAAGGGGGAGCTGGGCAGGTACCGGTCTTCTGCCTAGTCTGTGTTCGCTGCTCTTCCCTGCCTCCCTCCCCTCCATTGCTCTCCCCTGCCTTCCTCTCCTCCATTGCTCTCCCCTGCCTTCCTCTCTTCCATTGCTCTCCCCGCCTCCTTCCCCTCCGTCGATCTGCACTGCCTCCCCTCTATCGCTCTCCCGTGCCTCCCTTCCCTCCATTGCTCTCCCCTGCCTCCCTCTCCTCTGTTTCTCTGCACTGCCTCCCTCCCCTCCGTTGCTCACCCCTGCCTCCCTTACCTCTGTTTCTCTCCACTGCCTCCCTCTCCTCTGTTGCTCTCCCCTGCCTCCCTCCCCTTCGCTGCTCTCCCCTGCCTACAGCGCATGCATGCGCACACTTAGCGGTCGGGGTGTAGGCGCGCACGGAGGGGGATAGCAGTAGCTGGCTGTGTCGCCTAAGGCACAAATCTAGCTGGAATTGGAAAAAAAACAGAATTTTTGTTAGAGGTGTGACGGAGGATAGTAAAGCAAGTGTTTATTTCAAATTTCACATCCATTTTAATAAAAAAATATTTACACATTTTGATCATGTATTAAAGCAGTTGTGCATCAAAATTGCCAATAGACCCAAAGAACACATTTTGCAGATTTACAACACAGCTTACAGGCTACCACCTGTTACCGCAACATATTTTAATTTCCCTCATTAAGTAGAATGTTAGGTAGAAATATGTGGGGTATTTAAACAGCACCATACATGATAAAGGGTAGCTAACCTTCCACATGCATTGTATTTTTTGCCTAAATTCTGCTTAATAAACTTAATAAAATCCCTGCATTCCAATTCCAATGACAGGGCTCATTTTTGTTTAAGCAACTCTGACCCTGTTGCAGTATATGTGTTCAGCTTCTGCAATATCAGCATATTGTTCATAATCACTACTTGTGTTGTGATAGTGGGGACTGCTAAGAGAGTTGAACTTTTGGAGTGTGTCATATATTTTAAGACAAAGTAAAACTGAAATATTTATGCCAATATTTTTGTGAATACACTATTCTCAAAGCAGTGCATAGTTTTAGCAAGTGTGCTAATAATGCTACAATTTTACATGATTGGTGGATTTCCCCATTGTTGTTTTAATTTGGGATTGATGGTCCAACTGAGCTGCCTCTATTGTGAGTGATCCTGACACCTCAGCCTTTAAGATTAGTGAAGGAGTTGGAAGACAAAACCTCCTACAGAGCACTGGAACTGTAAATGTGTTAAATATCAGTTTGGCAAAAGAAGATTTCATGCAAAAGTCTATAAAATAATACAATATAAAATAATACACTTAAAAGCATTTATATAATATAACGGTGCTTTAAAAGGGATCTGAACCCAAATAGAAAATTAATGTAACCTTATTCAGAGTGCTCCTCCGAGTCATTTATTTATATACATGTGCCTGTCGATAAATGATTATAAATAAAAAAGGTGCACCGGGTTGGTTTGTAAGCAGGTGGGATAGGGTTGGTCATGGGTTGACCCTTTTTTAAATGCTATCAGCTCAGCAGCTTACCCTTTAGTAATGGCAAAATTAGTAATGTAAAATAAGATCTAAAATGATGAGTAATATAATTGTATAATATCATACAGTAGATGGATAAAGGTCGGACGCATGCAGTAATAATGGTATAAATTTCTACTACTTAGTGGTTTTTGTTTTAAACTTCTGTATATATTTTTTTACAATGTTTAGATGGGTGTTGGCTACATAGATTGCCTTCATTGATCCTGCAACACATTCAGTGGCGTAACTACCGGGGGAGCAGGGGGTGCGATTGGGCCAGGGCCCGCACCCCCTCAGGGCCCCCCAGCAACTCGCACACCACTTATTCTGGCCAGTTCCTGGCGTACGGAGGAGGGTCCTGCGCCAGGGCCCGCCCCCCTCTAGTTATGTTGCTGAACACATTTGCTGTAATTCTCAGAAATATATTTTTAACCTACAATTTACGCCTGCTCTAATCTCTAGGGGAAGTTCTTGTCATCTGAAATCAGCAACACTGGTTAGTCTGACTATTATGGATAGCAAACTAAAGTTCATGGTCATTCTAGGATTATAGCCAAGTGTTGTTGATTTTTGTCTGTGTAAAGTGTAAGCAACTGATAAATATCTTTCACTTGTAGATGCACATCTGAAACCTTGTAGATCATATACATACTGTACATACATATTGTATATGTGTTTGTATGTATATATATATATATATATATAAAATATGTATATATATGCATATATATATATTCAAAATATAAAAATAATTTGACCATATACACCTTAACCTACTGATTGGTTTTAGCTACCCCCAACATACTCTATATTTACCCAGTTATATAGTGGCCTGAGCTCAGCCCTTTATACCAACACACCATTTGGTCTAATTATACTTTAGTAAAATACAGTGGATGTGAATCCTAAGGCCATGGACACATGAACATGGATCTCAGCCTGCAGAGAAACACAAGTCGAGAATCTGCTGCCCTGCTGCTGATGCTCTTCCTGCACCCGAAAACATTACCTCCACATGCAGGCCTGCACCCAAGTGGAGACAATGCTTCCAGGTGCAGGAACATTGATCAGGACAGCAGCAGTGGAGGAACGGATTCCCCCTAGTCTGCCCCTAGCCTAACACATAGACCACATCTAGTCTAATACATTTGACTGTAGTGATAAGCACTTTGTATATCAGTATAAAATTATGTTTTAACCACCCACCTGAATGTATGAATGATTGTTTAAACCACAAACTGTATGATATGTTCCATATTCTTTTTAAAGCTTTATAATGCATTCCATGTGTGCAAATAAAATATGGGCCTGAGAAAACATTTTAATGAAGCAACCTCAAGCTCCTTTGAAAGGCCACTTTTTCATCCAAAGCTAATTTCTTTATCAGTTATGCACTTGGGAAGATTTTATGGTGCAATTATCCAATTAAATGTCTTAGGGAGGGGGAAGGATGTTTGAATGGTGCTATTATGCTTTTAGTCAGACTTGTGGTGCACAGAAAGTGTGCAGTGTTTGCCTTTCTTGAGAAATGCTTGAGTTAGTAAAATTTCAACAACGTTTTTATGGTATTGTCAGTGACTAAGGATGTTGCTTTAGGTGTTGTTCACTTTCAAACACTTTTTTCAGTTCAGTTGGTTTCAGATAGATCACCAGAAATAAAGACCTTTTCCAACTACTTTCTATTTGTGATCGTTATTCTAATATTGAAGTATAAAGTTAAATTTTTCACCTTCTAAAGCAGCTCTGGGAGGGGGGGGCGGACACTTTAAGGGTAAGGGTAAACCTGGCGATTCGGGGAGATTTAGTCGCGTGGTGACTAATCGCCTCTTCTTTGGGGCAACTCATCTCCCCGAACTCCTTCCCTCTGTCTTGCGCCGGCTATAATGAAAAGTCGCCTGCGGTATGGCACACGTGGCGCTTCTTATTCCGTAGTCGCCCAAAGTGGCAAAAAGAAAGCTGACTCTTCCCAGTCTGCACTGGCTGACACTGTTGCAGTCTCATTCTAGGAGGCAATGATCCTTGCAGCCCTTTAGGGCTTTTGTAAGTGGTGTAAACCAATTAGAGATGACGACTTGTATGATGTCAGAAGGAGAACTGTAAGCTTCATATCCAAGGTCATATTAAAGTATTAAACTGATGCTTGGCTGAATGTCAACTAACCATTAATTTATAGTCCCCTCTATTTTTATAACATTGCTGGAATAAATTTGTGTGAGAAAGTGGGCAAACTATGTTTAAAAGTACAATAATATCATATATAAACCAACTAAGGAGTTAGCTATACATATTGCAAGCGTTTGCCTTTTTACTCAGAATGAAAAAAGGACACTAATCATATGAAGAATGGCTTACAAGCTTTGTCTCATTTCACATCGTCATGTTAAATCATCTGATAAACATCCTGATATTGTCTGAAAAATCTCAGCGGCATGACGGCCTGCTCCCTAAGTTCTTTTGTAATGATTACTATTGCCAGTAAAACATTTCATATTCACATAAATCCGTAGAAAGTGCTGAAGGTAAAAAACATTGGGATGATTTCATAGAACAGTTGACTCTGCAAAACCAGAGATGATACCCTCAGCATTGCAGTGAAATTATTTGACACTTTCGCTGCTTGCAAAAGCAGTTTTGTATGCTGTAGCAGTGTGTTTTAGCTGACATCTATTGGGGTTCTAGATCAGAAATAGCTGGAGACACAGGTTGCAGATACCTGGATACAGTGTTACATTTCCAGTACTTTGTGTGTTTCCTTGATTTTTTTTTTTTCCTCTACTTTGTTGTAATAGGAAAATGAGTAGTTTGTAGGAAATGAGGGCATTTGATGAATCATACTAAATTCAGGAGAACATGTAGGGAGCATTTAGATTGTATTGTGGGGGCCAGTCATTTTCCTAACACCACCATAGTGTAAAGTGATTATTAAACAATAGAGTTGACATTTTTTCTGTAAAAAAATACCAGCCATCCAATATTTTTATCTTTCTTCCCTAATTTTTACTGGTGATGTGACAACCCTCACAGTGGAGTTTGAGCTAGGTTTGCCTAGGCAGTTTAATCCCAATTTAAAGGGAACCGAAACAAGAATTACTACGGAAGATATAAAAATGAGCTAAAAGAGATCACTTCTACTGTTACATGGGTAATCATGTAGTAGTATGTATTTACTGGAGGTTTGTGCTCTGCAGTGCCAGAGTAGGAGTAGGTCAGAGTAGGTAGAAGGTGGCTGGCACAAGGGCATCCCCTTGAATGACAACTAACTTCTGTGTGACTCAGAAATGCTAGGCAGTGCCAAGTTGTGCAAGGTACTCAGGAGTCCTGTATTTATCAGCTGCTTATATAACGTATTAAGGAGGGCTCTCTTGCACTGCGGCAGCCTTATTCCCTGCGCAATGTGCTTAATCTTTAATCAAGAGCAAGGTGCAGAGTATATGCTACATTCTGTTGTGAAAAGGAGAAAGTGCTGTATGTATATAGGCCTTCAAGTGTGCAGTTTTGCACCCCCTTAGTACTCTGGCACTTGTCAATGGAAATAGTTATTTAATCCTTTTGTGTAAATTCATATTTTCACATTACTATCCCTTTAAACTTGATTTACCTGCCAGACATAGAAACACTCTCTTCATTCCAGTTTTCATTCAGGAGTTTGGTGTCAGATGAATGATCTTATAGGGGGCTCCTTTTGTCTAGAAGATGTATTAGAGCTCACTCTCACTCTCACAATTTGTGCAAAAGGCATTTATTTTGTTTGTACTGGAATCAGTTATTTGACTGAACTCAAATACATCTGCTAGGAAAGGAAGGCCCCCCCCATAAGATTTATTGGATCTAACTAGTGATGGGCGAATTTATTCGCAAGGCGCAAATTTGCAGCAAATTCCTGCGATTCGCCGCGGGCAAATCAATTTGCGAAACCGCAGCCAACTCTTGCAATTAAATTTTAATTTTCGCAATATTTTCCCTTTAAGTTCCAACATGTTGTAAGAGTCTAAACAGATATATTACAGATATATGAAAACACTGCTGTATCAGTCAACCAGCCATGATTTTAGGAATATCTAGGACAGCAAATGTTCACTTAAAGGGGCAAATTCACTAAGGCGCGAAGCGCCGAACGCTAGCGTTAATTCGCTAGCGCTTGGCATTTTCGCTACTGCGCAAATTCACTAACGAACGCTGGCGTAGTTTCGCTAGTGTTACTTCGCAACCTTACGCCAGGCGAATCTTTGCTAGCGACGAAACTACGCAAATTCACTAACTTGCGCAGTGTAGCGAACGCTACCTTTTACGCTAGACTTCCTTCGCCACCTCAAACCTGGCGAAGCGCAATAGAGTAGATAGGGATTGTTTCAAAAAAAGTCAAAATTTTTTCTAAGTCCCAAAAAACGCTGGCGTGTTTTCTACATGATGGCTGAAAAAGATCAAAAATTTTTTGGGGCTCCCCTTCCTCCCCCCTACTTTTCCTGACTCATGGCAACTTACCTAGACAGTGGGCACATGTGTAGGGCAAAATAAAATTTTTATTTGCAGATTTGATGGTTTTCTAGGCATTTGTAGTGCAGATACGTGTTCCTCCATTGAAATTTGAATTTCGCGCCGTATGCAAATTAGCCTTCGCTAGCGCAACTTCGCTTTATATAGCGAAACAATGCTAGCGCAACTCCGCAACCTTTCGCTACCCCTGTGCGCAACTTCGCATTTTAGTGAATTTGCGGAGCGCTGGCGAAAATTCGCCTGGCGAAGTGCGGCGAAGAGCGGCGAAGTTGCGCCTGGCGCAACTTCGATTCTTAGTGAATTTGCCCCAAAATATCACTTTCTAACTGAGTAGTTACAGTGAGATTTCTGAAAAAAAGGTTCTATAGATTCAAAAATCTGTAATTAGTCTATAGTACTGCTGAATCATTGCAGACCTCTTAATATTTAAAGGGTTACAGAACTTAACTAGAGGCAGTGGGTGCCCAAGAACCGTGTAAACCTTGCAAAGAGGCATTTACTGAGTACAAATGCTAGCTGTACTCCTGATCTATGCTTTCAACTAGACAGTATTTCAAATACATTTTTCTAACATTATACAGAATAATTTAATGATACCTTTAAATTGACTAGTTTAAACAATCAAAGTGTTTTAAGTAATAGAGTGGGAAGCCATTTGCTACATTATAGTACTTTTCAGTTAATTTTAAGGGAATATTGCATATGTTCAAGAATTCCACAGTCATCTCTTTGCACATTGCCTAAATCTTTCTTTTCTGTAAGTATGTTAAAGGACGAGGTTAGAATGTGAGCATAATGTACAGAACGAGTTTTGTGTTTTAAAATGGGCATGAGAGTTTTGTCTGATTATCTTATGATAATATACTCCCCTAAAGTCACAGAATTTCTCTTACGCTATTTATGTTTGAACAAATTTATTTTAATTGACCTAACTACTGCATGCCTGGGATTATCCAGTATTCAAATTTATACTGTATATAAATGCAGCCACACTGAAGGGATATTTGTATTATTTGTCTTTGTTGTTGACTGCAGATTATAGAAAGTAAATATCATAATCTCCAGCTGTCCTGAAGTAGAGATGTCCTGATTGCTTGCCTTAGCTATCACTCTAGTTTCCCCACTCAGCCTTTAAATTATTGTTTACAGCCTACTCTTTATATATGAAAGTGAGACAGGCATTCTGTAATTCGGAGCTTTCTGGATAATGGGTTTCTATATAACAGATCCCATACCTGTACTGCAGCTTTTGTTAAATGGTATTTCATTTTACACCATATTTAATACACACTGCTATAAACTTGCCCTGTATGTGCTTGTTTGGCCCTGAAATAGAAGTACAGTGAATGAAAGTGTTTTCAGGTATATTAGCTGCATGTCTTTTCCCATAGGAATTGAGTATGCAGATACACACTGAAGTTCAGTGTGCATTTAGTCAAAACATTACTTCAATAGAGGGTAGACAAACTGTCTACTTTGGTTGTTGGAGAGATTCTATGATATTGTGTTTGCCCTAGATTGCTGTGCTGTACCTGGATAGGTGTACTAGATAAACCCTGTCTGTATAAAGCTGTCTGTGTGAGATCTGTCTGTATAAAGCTGGCCATACAGACGACAGCTTATCTGCCTGAGTATGGGCTCTCTCTGACGGTCCAACTTTTTCATTGAGCTCTAATCAAAAAGGAAATTGTTGTGTACAAGCTATTATTGGGCCTTAACAATTTATGTCGGACTGTTTTATTGCTAGCCATGTTAATGTAATTTTTACCTAAACTCATGCAGCAATTTAAAAGTAACTATCCAGTAAATAGTAAGACAATTCAAGAAACGCACAGCTACCCTATTTATTTGTTAGAAACTCTTTTTGTTAGTATTATGGTTAACAGCATTCCTTGGGATAAATTTCTGTCCCCATTCACAGTTTATTTTCAATCATACATGATTTCTTGCAGGAATACATTTTTGTATGAAACGTTACTCGTTTTCTTGACGAAAATGTGTTGCCTTTCAGTTGTTTGTGATACTAAGTTAGTAAGTTATTCTAAGCACAGACTCCTGACCCACCTGTACAGAAAGATCTATAGGGTACTGCCTTCTTTCTCATGGCCTTACCTTACTCCCAGACAGTTGTCATTATCTTGGTCGAAAGGTCAAGTCTAAATTGAATAAAAGGAAAGCAGTTTGTTCCTGCATGATGCACAAAGGCAGTATTGACTTTCTTAATCCAGTTTGCAGAGGGGTGAGAGAATTAAATTAGATATCTAAGCAAAGAAATTGAGAGCCTTTGAAAACAAAGATAAGAAGGCAGCTTGTATTTTCCCTTTCCTTAGAGCGCTGAACGAGATTTTGCAGGTGTGTCATTGGATCCATTGCTTACATCGATCAAAAACTCTGCCGATGCATATTTAATTAGTGAGGGGACTCTGGATGCATTATGGTCATCACTCCCATATTGAATGTACTGTCAGGTTGTTTGAATGCTCCCACACCCCTCCCCCCCCCCCACACCCCTCCTCGTTGTTTGGGGAGCTTCTGCATTTTGTCTGAGCATCTAAAAGTTTCTTTGTTTTTAGCTGCTGATGCATGTCACACTACTGAGGAGAATACAAACAAGAGAAAGCTTGTCTTTTTTTTTTTTTGTCCACAAACAAGAGTTTAACCTGTTATTATTTTTCTTTCAACTGTAAAATTTAAGAACAAAGCCTATTTTCTGCAATGGATGCACCATTTATTAAAAGGAAATGTATTCTACATTTGGTGCTAGATATAAATCAGTGCCTCTAAAGAGAATTTTAGCACCCCAAAGCCACAAAAACCTGGATGTTTTTTCTTGTTTGTGAAGTACTAATTTAAATATTATGACACTAAAGCAAAATGATATCTTGATAGAAACACTTGTACTGTGGACTTAAAGGGACATTTAAGGCTTGGAAAATAAGCCTTAACTGTGCAGAATATGCTCACCCAAGCAAGTTTATTATGTTAAAAGTTTGGTTTTTTTTTGAGATATGGAGGCTATAAAATCTACTTTGTCTGCTGGTTTCTGCAGTGATCTATGGAAGCCTTCTTCACAGGGTGCCCTCTGTCCTCTCCATGGTCATTGCATTGCCCTGGGCTCTGGAGGGAGGCCCCACATGATAATCTGCTCTTTCTTATTAAGGCCCAATGCAGTATTATAACAGCAGAAGGCACCTACTGAATTTACCCCTGGATTGCCATTTGCTTTTTTATTTTAAATGATTTCTTTGAGATAAAATCTGGAAATATAATTAAGAAGGTAAAAAATGAGAGTGTGGTCAATTAGAATGCAGGGTTGAACACCTAAGAGTTGAACACCTAAGCCTAACATACCCAAGCAGTTTTAAGCTGCCAATTCTAACAATTTTGACTCACAGCTTCTCCGCACATACATGGGCTCTTCCTAACAGGCTCTAAAATAGGCAAGATATCTATTGGACTAGTTTGAAAATCCAGATGCGAAAAACTCAGATGTGAACAACTCCTTTAATGCACTGACAAAGGGATAAGAGAGAGTTTTTCTATCATCTTTTTAATTATTTTGATAAAATGTCAACGTTACAGCTTTAAACTGAACCATTTTTAAATACCTGTCAATAATTAATTTGAAAGTTCCAAGGTTCAACAGGTCAAAAGCCATTGGTTTCTATCACTGGCCAAGTGAACTGAGGTATACACTGTGTATTAAGATGGCCAGGTGTCATTGGTTTAATATTTACCCCACTAGAATTGTATACTTAAAATAAAAAGGTTAGCAATTTTGTGGCATATAAACCTGCCTGATACAGGTGAGGGTTTACAGTAATGCAGCACTAACTTTCTGTAAAATCTAACTGGTCTCTTTGACTGTAAAAAATGGTGAGTTCATGATCTAATAATAATGGGATGTTTAGAAAACATTAAGTGGGTTGGCAACCTTGCCTTACCCATCCTTAATGAGATCTAATATTCTCAATCAGAATTGTCTCCGTGTTATTTCTGTGTTAAATATTTGCACAAGGAAATGAATATGAAATGTCATTTTTGTTGAATTACTTTGGCATATTTTACCAACCAACTAATGAAAGTTTAAGATTATTGTTTACATTTTGATGAATACAAGCAATTTTAAAATATATTACTAAGTGATGCCATAAAATCTGCAGAAATATTAGAATTCATTTATAAGAGCATATGTTTTTTTTTTAAAAAAAAAAATGGATCTATGGGGCAGATTTAAGATTTGAGCATCAGGGTTAAGACAAAACGTTTGCAGAAACTGCAAGTGAGTTCCTGAGCTATTTTTCAAGTGAGTTTATGACAAGATTAATTAAAAGCTTGCTATGTATTCTTATTTTTTTATACCCATTTTGTAGTAGGTCAAAGTGATTGCAGAAAATGCAAATACAAGTGCAGGTTCTGCAGTTCTGCAGTATATTGTTTACTGTGTGACCATTTTTTCTGTGCATAAATCGGTATGTGTGTTGGCTATGTATGGAATATAACGCAGGTAGGGTAGCACTCATTAATGCGCTGTTATATTTTATTGTAGATTTAATGGACAATAGAAAGAAGATATACCAACAGGATATGTTTTCAATTTAAACATATACATCCATACTATGAGACTAGGTTAGTGCTCGAAATGCAATATCAACTGCATTTGCAAATTTTGCTGCACTAAGTGATTATATTGATTTAATGGAAATGCTTCCAATCTATATCTTTCATTTGCATTAATTATGTATGGCCTTATTTTAATTTATTCACCTGATCAACTATTGCCCTACTTTAGTAAAAGATTAGTTCTTATAAAATTCATATATTCTGTTGATCTGAACCTTGTGACTGAATGAATGGTGAATATATTTAACAAAGCATACAAATGTAGATATATAAGTATATTGCTTTATTGTAGATATACAGTACACAAACCCAGTGTTAAAACCCTCCTTTTAAAAGAAAGACATGTGTTGCAGTATTCTAATTTGCATGGAAGTGTAGAATAATATACTACTTAAAAAATGTTAAAATGATGTTTTATTTAAACAAGCCATGATCTTAATGGTTATAAAGAGACAATTTTCAATTTTTTAGTGTGTTTTACCTTGTGGAAAATGCAGGTGCTTCCCTTAACAGTTCTATTGCTACAGCGTGAGTTTAATAAGTAGATGTTTTGGCTGAACATACTTGTTCCTATTGTTTTAATCAGGGCAGATGCCAAGGAGAACAGGAGTACTGCAGTTAGGGTCCAAGCCATATATAAGTGAGATTCATGGACAACAACAGGCAGAGACTGTGGGGAGTGGGCAGGGCTGTTCAGATCATATATAGAGTGGGGATGGCATAATGGAGCATATCAAGAGTGTGCCGTGGGCTTTTTTCATTGGGGCCCCATTCTTCTTGTTGGGTTTCTAAGTAACCAATGAGTTAATATGTCTGCTGACACTGGTGATTGCTAGAGCTCATTTATACATTGTTGTTGTGGTCAGGTTTTCAATGGGGTGTAGTGCGAATAGGCACTACATATTTGTGCCCAGTAAATCTAATGCTAATGCAGTTTTTATTGCACATGTCAGAAATAATCCCCACTCATAATTGTAGCCACAGTTTGCACCTGAATCACAGAACGGCATGCACACAATTTGTTCGGATGTACGGCTTGCAAATATGGTGAACCCAACTCTGCAAGTGATGTTGCGATTCTGGGAACTAATGCTGCGTTGTAGGGGAAAAATGGTGATTTGCATCTGAAAACGGCACACTGCTTCTGTTTAATTAATGCACCTTTAAGCATTTAGTAAATACTCTGGCTGGGATATACTTGTGTGCTTCCCTGCATCACTCTGTGAATAGCCTCATACACTTTAGTTGTGCAGAAATAATGCTAAGGCCTTGTGATGCACAGTTTGCAACTCATGTCATACCAAGAATTAAATAATATCCTGCTGGGGGAAAACTAAGTTACATAATGAAAAATGGCAATAGCCCTTTTTTGAAGCTGTAATGACCCTCTGGAGTACTAGCACTGATGAGTGATAAAGAAAACCCATAAATGAACATTTCACTGTGCAGACTCACATTGTGGCATGTTGTGCTGTGGCAGTGGCTCATGTTTTCTTCTTTTGATGCTTCAGGTAGTTAGTTGGAGGTTTCTTGCCAGTGTGTGTTTGGTTCCATGAAACAAGCCCAAATACATGATAGTGTACCTAACAGCATTGTGTACAACAAGTTTGAAATACCTTTCTACAACATACACCTCCCTGCAAAGGTTGCCAAATAGAAACATGTGTTTGTACTTTTCGTTGGCACAGATCTATCATGATACTTAAATTTGAGTTCATCTCAACACTGTCTCAACACAAACTCATGATTTTCCAACTTCTTCCAACATCAGGCATGTCTTAATCTGCATGAGAAGACTTTTTGGTCTTGCAATTCAGAATTGTCCTGCACAAAATGGGAGAGTTGATGTGTGGCAACTCACATTACTTTTTTAAATGACAAGAGCTTTTTTTATCCTCCAAACTGAATGATAAAATCTTTGTTTCTATATACAGTGGCATTATATTAAAGTCAATTTTGTTTCCTAAATATCAACATCTCATAATGCAAAAGGGAACTTTCTGATTATGTAGTGAAATATAATTTGTTCATCATATATACATGATTCCTACTGGTAATTTTTCCTTAATTTGGTATTTCAGATTCAAGTCAATCAGACAGTCCAAGCCAGCATAGTGAGGCTGACATTAAGGAGCATCCAGAAAATGGTAAGTGATATGTTCAGTGCAATTCTTTTGTTAGTTCATTCCTTTGTAAGTGGGAAATCATCTAGTTTATACATGTCACAAAATTACTGGTTAGGGAATAATAACCAAGTTTTTATTATTATACTTTCTAAACAGTCTGTTATTGGAGAAATAGCATATGTCATGCATGGGTGTGGTGCACTATGCCCCTTCTGTTAGTGACAGTGTCATATGATACACCCATACAGCAGCAAATTGTCCCTGGAAATCATTTTCATATTTTGACAACTAGTATATTCATTATTTTCAACATGATTTATGGAATTAACACATATCAGTATCTTTGGGGACAAATATAATTGGGACATCTTCTCAGACTTTGTTATATTTCTCTAAATTTTTCCTTGAATATATTTCAGAGAAAATAACCATGCCTGGGATATTGGTCATGGGGATGGCATTATCCCATTAATAATAAGTGACATGACTTTGGAATCTTGTCATTTTTTAAATGCATTGTTTGAGCATCTAAGGGGGAATGTAATTAAAAATCACAATTGTTAATTTAAAATGGTGTTTTTGAGAATGTTTAGTGCTGCTTGCAATTAGCGCAGTGCCTACACCTAGTGGGGTCCAGGAATGGCCCCACTAGGAAACAGTAATGATTCACACACAGTAGTTGGTAAACTAAATAAATATTTGTTTATGTAAAATAAATGTAAGTAAAAGGGAAACTAATGCATGCAACAATTCTGACAGAGTGGAAATGGGGCCTCACTAACTAACTAGTGCCAGTGTAATCTATCTCTCTAACTAAAGAAGGCAAAAAAGGCTAGCATACACTAGTAAAACCTGTGTTTTTGCTTCAGAAAGACTACTATAGTTCATATAAACAAGCTGCTGTGTAGCCATGGGGCCAGCCATTCAAGCTGGAAAAAAGGATAAAAGGTTACATAGCACATAACAGATAAGCCCTGTCCAATACAATGGTGTTTCATCTGTTGTCTGCTGCATATCCTATGCCTTTTACCCTTTTTCATGTGCTGGTTCCTTCAGTCAGGATTTCTCTCACACTCTCTAGGGACAGTATCTGTCTTCCCTGTGCCAGCCTTATCCAAATGACAGCTTTTGGTGGGGCCTTCCAGCTCTCTGCATCCACTGGCAGCTTGCTGGTATCTTTCCTTTGCCACCTTATGGCTCTCCCTGCCAGGCCTTTCTCTACCATGCTCTTCTGCTTCCTCTTCCTGCCGGCAGTGTCGGACTGGGACACCAGGGGCCCACCAAAAACCCTGAGACCAGGGGCCCACCCAAACACCTTTAGACCAGGGGCCCACTCAAAGTATTATTTTCTTCCTTTCCTTAGTCAACCTCTATTCACCTATTCTCTTTTCTTTCCATACTATAACATATTATTCCATCTATTTAGCCTCTTTATTCTCATAGAAATAGGAAATGGCCATGAAATAAGACAAATGTTTAGAAGCAGGAGGGCCCACTGACACCTTGGCCCACCGGGAGTTTTCCTGGTATCCCGGTGGGTCAGTCCGACACTGCCTGCCGGCCACTCCCAGGCTGCTGTGTAGATTCCTGCAGCCCTGAGATCACTGTGCAGCCGGTTGCTAGGCAATGGCTTACAGCTAGGGTTGCCATCTGGCCGGTATTTTCTGGCCTGGCCAGTAAAAATGATAGTTGATTTCAATGTTATTAATAGTGAAAAAAGTTAAATATATAGGAAGGCCGTTATTTATGGCAACCCTACTTACAGCACACAGACTCAGGATCTGTGCATGCTCCATTACAGGGAAATGCTGCAGAAAACGGGGGTAGTAGTGATGGTGATAGATATAAATCAATTTAGTCCACAGTCAGTTTTATTTAGGCTTCCCCTCTCCAAAAAAAATCCAAAACAAAACCTAAGTCTGCCCAGTTCTGTATTACTTTTGCTTTACATATCTATCATGAGAATTTTTATACCTAGAGGTCTGTAAGATTTAAACACTCTAGTAAAGGTTGTCACCTGTCTGGATTTCCACGAGGACAGCCTGGTTTTTGGAAGGGCTGTACGGGTGAAAAGTGCCTGTCTGGATTTCCTAATTAGGAAATCCAGACAGGACATTGAAGTTAATGACTGATTGTCCAGAGCTGCCAATGACATGGTGGACATCATCCACCCAGCCCATTTCCCCCAAAATTTAAAAGGTGGCAACTCTAGAGCAGTTCCCGCTTTCCTGCAGATTGGCTCTCTCTCAGGCTCCACAGGCCCCTTGGCTGTAATTCAGGCACACTTCCCTGTGCATTTTAGGCTATCCTGCCTCAATATAGATTTCAGAAGCACTTTTTTAATAGTTACACGTATTATAAAATTTGTATTATTCTTAAAAAGTTAATTTAGAACTCATTCCTATAATAAAAGCAGAAGTAGTAAATAACTTGTAAGACTAAGGCACATAGGATAGTGGTATTCTATACTACAGGTAGGAAAGCATACAAATTATTGTCAGAGTGCAATTAATATATTGCAGATCCCAACCTGCCACTTTATTATTTGCTGCCTGTATAGCAACCACAAGCATCATTTTCCGATTGGCATTTGTGTCCTTACACTATTTCTAAATTTCTGATTACTTACGTGTCACTTCTGATAACTAGATTGTGTTCCTGTCAGTTGCAGAAACATGGTTTTGTTGCATCTCTACAACTGTGTTTTTGTCTTTTAGCTTTGAAATGCCTTCAAAACACAAAAAGTCTGACAGTGGTGTGCAGCTTGCAGCTCATTTTGGTCAATGGCAAGCAGGAGAAACCTAACAGCTTTGAGATGTTAGATTGGCGTTAAACAGTTTTCATAAAGAAAGTGGTGCTATTTCATAATAGCTGTAAATCCAAATGCAGAAAGAAGCCTTTAGCTCTATAAAGCCCCACTTTGCTTACTTGCTGGTTTCTAATATTTCTATCAATGATTACAAAGATTAATAAACAGAATGTTATCTATTTCCAAATAGATAATAGCATACTAAGATTCTCTTCAGGGGGGAATTTCCAATATGCTTTTTACAGCTAAATGGCCACACCCATGAAAAATAGACTTACAGTGCCCACTATGGGCTGCAAATGCTTAAAACACTACTATTTTAATGAACGTATAATTCTGTATAGGTACAGCAATAACAAAGGATGTTACCAGACATTTCTATTTTGCCTTACATATGTCATTGTGTTTTCTAAAAAAAATCTAGTTATTTAACTATTAACATAAGATAACAAGTCATTTGTATTTGTGTTGTCTAGAGCAGTGTGTGTCTCTATGTTGTGTCTGTTATGTTGTATATCGTTATATATATATATATATATATATATATATATATATATATATATATATATATATATATATATATATAACAAACAAGGGAAAGTTGTGCTCACCACTAGTTTTTAAAATCATTAGGCGTGGGGTGTTATAGTTCTAAAGGAGCAGTGACCAGCTCCATGTTGTAGCTCCCACCCTCTCCAACTATAGTCAGGTGATCCCACTGGTGGCTAATAAAAGGGCAGCCAAGTTTGGGAGTTTTACTTTGAAAGCAACTAGTAAGTTGCAGGTAAAACGAATTCGTCCCTTTTATAAAATGTATAATTAAACCATAGAATTCTTAATGAATCAGATAAAATTAAGCATAGGACTGGCCAGATATGTGATGACTTTGACATAGTTGGCCAGCTTAAATATATTGCAATATATGGACAAACAATCCCTGTTTTGTTTAAAGGGTAAGGTATTTTTCAGTAGCAGTATGCACAAAATGTCTCTGTCTTAAATATATTGATAATGGGTTGAGTGCAGAGGAATCTTGTATTTGTCTACATATATATATATATATGTCTATATATATATGTCTATATATATATATATATATATATATATATATATATATATATATATATATATATATATATATATATATATATATATATATATATATATATATATACAAACTTGCTGATCCGCACTCCTCTTGGCCAATCCTCTCGTATACCCGGGTGCTGCTACTGGGAACTAGTAGATACGAACAGGAAAATAGAAGCGCACTCCTGGGATTTCTTCAAAAGCAAATTATTTTATTAAATTCTCATAGCAGTAATCGACGTTTCGGCTCGTGTCCAGAGCCTTTATCAAGATTACATAAAAATATAAAAATGCTGTTTAAATACACACTGCCCCCCAAGGGGCGTGCCCAGTGTCACCCACCAACCACCAATCACTACAACCCCATAGACATCATCACAGATAATGGTCTTACGTATTATATGTTATTATTGCTTTTAAAATCTTTATAAAAAATCAAATATTGTCGGAATAAATCGCTGTTACTACAGCACCTGTATGGCATAGCCTCAATATAATAAATACAGCAATAAATACATAAATACTTTATAAATAAACCACACAATAAATATTAAATATTAAGACATAAACTTTGTAGCCGAATTGCACAATAGTCCTCTAATCACAGAGGTTATCCACATTGTAACTAAATTATCTCTGGCTAAGGAAACAATTAAAGAAACATTGTTCATTTAAACCTTTTGGATACATAGTGCCCAATCTCGTTATCCAGTACGTCTCCCGTTGTAACAGTAACCTAGATCTATCACCACCGCGTCTAGGTTCTGGGACATGGTCAATGCCAATATATTTAACGTAGGCAATCTGTGACCTTTTTCCAAAAAATGTTTAGCAACTGGTTTCACTGATTTCCCATCCCTATAGGCTGTACTAATGGCGGATCTATGTCTATCAATGCGTAATCGCAGTGTCATATCTGTTTTACCTATATAGGAAAGTCCACATGGACAGGTTATCATGTAAATAACATGAGTAGTAGTACATGTAATACGATGTTTGATTTTAATTTTCTGTCCCGTAAGGGGATGGTGAAAAGACTCGCCCGGTGACATATACCTACAAGATGTACAACTGATACACCTGTAGCACCCAGGTTTCCCAGCTTTAAGCCAACAAGATGAAGGTTTCTGATAACATCCCACTGGGTCAGTCGCAACCAGCAAATCCCGAAGATTTTGTCCTCTACTATAGGCCATCATTGGGGGTTTAGGACATAGTCTGCCAAGATCATTATCTGCTCTAATGATGGACCAATTATCTTTCACCAATTTATCTATAGCGTAAGATGACGTGTTATACCTAGTTACAAACGTCATTCGCCCCATTCTATCATCTGATGTATTAGCAGAGCCCACAGTTCTATTCTTGGCCAGATCCAATGCTTTTTGGAGAGTTCTGGAATTATATCCCCGCTCTTTAAATTTATTCCACATTTCCTTAATCTGGATCTCGCATTTGACATTATCCGAATTATTTCTAAGAACCCGGCAAAACTGTGATATCGGCAAAGATTTTTTAAGGTTGACAGGATGGCAACTGGAATTGTGTAATAACGTATTCCTATCAGTTAACTTACGATACAATGAATAGTGTAGTCTATCGTGTTCCTTCCATATCTCAACATCCAAAAATAGTACCGTACAGGGATCACAGTGAGCTGTAAAGCGAATGGGTGAAAGTAAAGCATTCAATTGGTTCATCATCTCATTAAATGACTCTAAATTACCATCCCACACAATGAACACGTCATCGATAAAGCGTTTGTAACAAATCAATCGTTCCGTGTACTTTTTTAAGATATGTTCCTCCTCGTACTGGTGCATAAAAAGGTTGGCATAAGCTGGAGCCATTGATGCCCCCATCACCGTACCAGTCCGTTGTAAGTAGTATTGATTTTCGAAACGAAAATAGTTACACTTTAAACATAGCTCCAATAGTGTAATTACAAAATGAATTGGAGGACCGTCAAACGCACAGCTCTCGCCTAGCGATTTAAATACCGCCTTTTTCTTTTCTTTTCACCATCCCCTTACGGGACAGAAAATTAAAATCAAACATCATATTACATGTACTACTACTCATGTTATTTACATGATAACCTGTCCATGTGGACTTTCCTATATAGGTAAAACAGATATGACCCTGCGATTACGCATTGATGGACATAGATCCGCCATTAGTACAGCCTATAGGGATGGGAAATCAGTGAAACCAGTTGCTAAACATTTTTTGGAAAAAGGTCACAGATTGCCTACGTTTAAATATATTGGCATTGACCATGTCCCAGAACCTAGACGCGGTGGTGATAGATCTAGGTTACTGTTACAACGGGAGACGTACTGGATAACGAGATTGGGCACTATGTATCCAAAAGGTTTAAATGAACAATGTTTCTTTAATTGTTTCCTTAGCCAGAGATAATTTAGTTACAATGTGGATAACCTCTGTGATTAGAGGACTATTGTGCAATTCGGCTACAAAGTTTATGTCTTAATATTTAATATTTATTGTGGGGTTTATTTATAAAGTATTTATGTATTTATTGCTGTATTTATTATATTGAGGCTATGCCATACAGGTGCTGTAGTAACAGCGATTTATTCCGACAATATTTGATTTTTTATAAAGATTTTAAAAGCAATAATAACATATAATACGTAAGACCATTATCTGTGATGATGTCTATGGGGTTGTAGTGATTGGTGGTTGGTGGGTGACACTGGGCACGCCCCTTGGGTGGCAGTGTGTATTTAAACAGCATTTTTATATTTTTATGTAATCTTGATAAAGGCTCTGGACACGAGCCGAAACGTCGATTACTGCTATGAGAATTTAATAAAATAATTTGCTTTTGAAGAAATCCCAGGAGTGCGCTTCTATTTTCCTGTTCGTGTATATATATATATATATATATATATATATATATATATATATATATATATATATATTTATCGTATTCTATATATTTATACTACACCTGTCAGGCTGACTCATTTTTCAATACTGGGCAAATCTTCACCTGGGCAGTAACCCATGACAAACAATCAAAGCTTTGTTTTTTTATCATTCCACCTGAAACTGGCTAAAAAATGCTAATCACTTAGTTTGGCATCCTTACTGCTTTTGCAAGGCAGTGGGCATTCAGTCATTCATTCGTGGACTGTTTACAATATTAATGGAGCAATACAGGTGCAAGCATCAAAACAAGCAAACTTAATTCAAAAATAAAATACTCAATGTACAAATTGTTAAACACCACGGTAACACAGTAGCTGATGTTGAATAAATAACCACGTCTGTCAAGTTTGATCATTTGTTCAAATAAATTATTTGAAGCTTTGTATTTCAGTATACAGAAAATATTGAGGTGGTACAATCCTCCATACAGGGTTATACTAGGGTGCTACTCACAGGGGCGCTCCACCAATGAGGCGAGTTGAGACACTCGCCTGAGGCGGCAGTGCCCCCCTGGTTGCCAGGGGCGGCAAAAATGCCGCTCCTGGTAACGAAGAGCCGAATTTCCGGTTTTCAAACCGGAAATTCGGCTCTTTTAGTGCAGAGAGCGCAATTGCACTCTCTGCACTAAGCGTCGCGGGCCGCCCCTGCCCTCTCCGGCGCTGTAAAGGTTAGTGCCGTGGGGAGGGGTGGGGGCGACAAAATAAGGCTGCCTCAGGCGGCATAATAGCAAGAATCACCCCTGGCTACTCAGCATGTACAGCCCATCCATACATTAAATATATTTCGGCAAACTCTTATGAATAAAAATATATTTATATATAGGTATAAATATAGTATATAAATATTGTGGTGCCAATTTTCATAAGGGTACTGGCACACACTTGAGATTTCACACCTACAGTTAATCTACACTATTGTGGGTGACACGTTTTCTGAAAATGCCTTTCCCTTTGCCAAGCCTTCGGATTGCTGCAAGTAAGAACATTACATGTAGCAACCTGGCTTCATCAAGGGAAAATAACTTCTTTCACATTTTACTGAGATTTAGCCGAATTGCTACATGTGTTGCCGGATTGCCTGCTCACTTGCCAGTACCCTTAGAGGCATATTTATTATGCTGTGTAAAAAACAGCGGGATAGTACACCACACATCACTAGGCTTCGGTGTGTAAAAACTACACACCTTGATAAATTCGCTATTTATCTTACACAGCTTTTTATACAATTTTTTCCAGCTAATTTTGTTTTACACATTTGTTATGTTCTGTGATAAACAGGTAAATGTATTTGAAAACACACAACCAGTTTTACAAGAATTTTTACAGCTAGTTTCTGTGGGTTGCAGCAAATCCTCAGTGATTTGTGTTCTATTGTCAGTAGAGAGGTATTGGATAAATATTAACTAATGCATATTAGTTAGTTATAAAGGCTGGCATGTGCAGTGCTAGTTGGAGGTGGAAGTGGTGGCCTGGTTGTTTGGCAGTGGGGGAGGTGTTTGAGGCCTGGTTTTCTTATGGGCCTCAGATACCCCATTCTGATATGCCAGTGACAGGTGAAGAGGGGGGTTTGGAATGCTGTTGTTTTACACCAGTTAAAGTGGCAGTCAAAATAGTCAGTTTGATATTAGCCTATTGGACCCCATAGACGCGACAATTCTTCTTTGGTGAACGACCGATTTCAGTGCAGTCCGACCAATTCATCAAATTATTGTGCGGTTGGTGGGATTCGAACAATCATACATCTTACGATTTTCCCACCGACATCTGTCAGAATTGATCGGCCAGGTTTAAAAATCTTTATCGGTCCCAGTGCAATCCATCTATGTTTGCAGGACCAAGCAGGCAGCTTCCCTCGGTTTTCCTGGCAATATTGCCTGAAATGGTCTTTTTAGTTGATGGACACGTCGTACATGTAAACGATCATTTCGAGGTAATCGTGGTCTCACGATAACGATTGGATCTTTTAAAAATCTTTACATCTATGGCCAGCTTTATTGTAGTAAGTTTGTAGTAGTGTGTGTTAATGGAAGCTCACCAAACATGAGAAGAATAGACAAAGTCCTTGCAGATAGTAAAGCTGTATCAACAGTCTCCAGCGCTGTATCTGCGTATTAAGTAACAATTGAATCTCTTTTCAAGCAAATGCATATCCTGAATTTCCATTTAACCTGATGGATGGATGGATTATCATTACCTTCTCAGCACTTGCTTCTAAAGCAAGAATGAAAGAGATTAAAATAACAAGCAACCAGGATTTTATTGAGGGACTCACTGCCCCAAATCTAACTAGGAACACAGAGTACTTTTGTTCTCAATATCATTTAGTGGCAGCTAACTAAACTGGTTTTACTGCCTTCCTGTAATAAGACTCAACTTGCAAATGCATCTTTGGCATTCCTTTTTTTGCCATCTAAATCTTGAGCTCTGAGAAAGCTGTTTGTTTGTGGTTAGAGGGATTTTTCTTTACTGTTGTTCTTAATAGGATCCCTTCACTGTTTGGATTAGTCATTATGATTTGATACAGCACAACTATTCCAGATAAAAAGGAAATATGAAACAATGAATTCATGTCCATTAATGTGGGATAGAATTGCAGAATGCTGCAATTTACATGTTATCCGTCTAGTCTATAGATCTGTCTGCAATAGTCGCTGGAGGCATTCAACACATTTTTGTGATCACCAGACATGTACATGGTACATGTATACTGTGTCCATTCTCATGATGTTTGATTGAAGTGTAATATTTGAAAAAAAAAAAAAAAGAAAATCAGTCATTTTGAGATGTTAGATAACAGCAGGATGACTGATTGAGCACTGGGACAATTCTCACTGGAGAATCCTTTTAAATCCAAAATTGCACAGTAATTTTAATAATTGTTAAATAATAGCCAAGTGATCGATGTAGTATGAATAGGCTTGGTTGTCACTGGAGATTCATTTTGAAGCTAAAGAATATGAAACGAATTACAAATGCCTACTTTTGAGAACTAGGAGGCACATATGTAGGGAAGGCTTACACCCCCTTTAAGAATCTCTGGTCTATTTGGACAGCAAGTCACATCCCAACTCAGGTGTGGTGAAATTGAGTTTTTAGTTTGGATGCTATAGTTTTTTATCATACATTGCCTTAGACGCTAGAGCAAAGTGTGAAAAACATGTCCTTAGTGAATCTTGTTGAATCTTCTGAATCTTGTGCCAAATTAAAATTCTGGCACAAGGTCTAAAGCACAATGTTGGTTGGTGAACCTTTTAATAAATAAGCCTCACTGGCAGAATGGGAATAAATGAAGTTGAGGTTCACCATTGCCTGCACATTAGGGAGTGTTTGGAGCTCCTCAGAATCTGGAGTGACACAAGTTTATTATCCGTAGAGAAATAATAAAGATGATATATCATTGTAAATATAATTTTATTGACAGCCCCTATGGGCCTATTTGTCAGGCTGAATCAGCTTATCATTTTCATTTGACTTTGTCAGAGTATTCTCATGATCAGCTGTGTAGCAAACAGTGAAAGTCATAAGTAAAACTAAAATAAATATAAAATATTTTATTAAGTGTCTCAGGCCTGGCAAAAAGCTGCTCCTTGCAATTCCCAATGGAGCATATGTTAAGCACAACTCTCTCAGGCAGGCTCTCATTGTAGGGTTGAAAGAAGGACTCTACAGTGACTTCTCACTTACACATGACATTTTTAAAGCCAGTGGTTCTTAAAAACATTGTTAATGCTTTCATTGCTGGACCTTCACAACATACACTTTCAGATTGTCTCAACAGATGATCAAAGACCATACATAGTACACAGCACATTCACTTAGGAGTAATCATCTCTGGCCTTGTCTGTGCATCACAGTTAACATGCTGTTTATGTAAAAAATGGTCTTAGAATCTTTAATCAGTGATAGTTAATGCCTTTAAAGCTATAACATAACTGTCCCAAAATCCTTCCCCTTACCTTTGGAGGAACTGTGCTTCTAGAGGTAGTAATTATCATTCTTTTTGGGACTGCCTGAAAATCACACCTTTCTGAATGTGCTCACATTCCTTTGGTTCCACTGCAAAACACTGAAACAAACAACTTGTCCTAAAAGTAATCTATTCTCTTTCTTCAAATGAAAGGCGTGACAGAATGTTAGCTAGTGTTAGTTGTGGTTGGGTTAAGCATGAAAGAAAATGGGCCCCTTGGTTGAAACGTATATAATTAAGATACTTAACCTTGCAAAGGTACATTTGTATTTAATTCACTATTTGCTTGTAAAAGACCACCTATTTCTCGATTTGTCATACATACCTTTGTTTCTTTCTTGTCTGTCTTTATTCTCCAAGTTCCCTCTAAACATTTTAGTATTGATACTAATTTACATATTTTTATACCATCTCCTTTTTTGTAAAAAATAATAAAGCAAAATACAATAAATAACATTGATTGTCTTTGCTTCCTGAACATAAGTGGATGTAGGCAATGATGAAATAATACATCGAGAAAGGGTTGAAGAAGATTTCCTTTTGACAGCAAGAAACACTGTATTATGATTTTTCCCCAAATACGTACACATACGTTTTCATGCACTGCAATTTTCACAAGAGGTAATAACCTATCTAGTAAATGGACTTTGGGTATAATTGGATAGTATCTTTAAAATGAGACTCACATTTAGTCTTTGGAATTTATGTGCCATGTTTATATTAAGGTCAACTATGCAGTTAAAAGGAAAAGATGATAACATAGGATAAATTACTATCGGTAAATCATGAACATAGGTCTGTTATATAAAGGGGCTGCAGCATTTTTACAGATCACATAATAGAGATCAGATAGGCCAAGAACTCAATTTTCAATTTACCAGACTTAGCAACAACTAATACCGCTTGATGTAATCTGTATAGTATGTTCTAGACAAATCTGCCTGACATGTTATAAAAAGAAAAATCTTATACTTGGCATTTGTGCTGGTGTTTTCAATAAAAGGAGAAACCTAAACAAATTTACAAGGGTGCTGAAGGTTTGTTTTTTTTTTTTTTATGTTTTTTTAAGAGGATGGCTACTGTAACCCATTTTAGAGCCAGCTGATTTTGTCACTTCATTTGCATTAAATGCCATCTGACTCTGGAACATTTTGTGCTCTTTCACTTATTTCACCCAAAATACCATATACTTTTGTGACTTTGCTAAAATTAGCAGTCTTTATGGAATTTCTGATAATCGCTTCAGAACTTCCCACCATATTAGGTACTAGGATAAAACATCATATATATGAATGGCAGGGTCTTGGGAACAGGTTGCAGGGCTGGAACTAGAGTCTATAACACAAAGCTGCTGGGGCGCCAGGCATGTACCTTCTCTGCTTCATACCCCTAGTCCAGTCCCCTCTCACCACTTTGGGCGGCAAGTGTGTCCTCATGCATATCATTTTCAGATCATTTTGTTTATGGGGTTTATGCCGTCCTTTGCGCACTGACGTCAGGAGTGGGCACCAGAGAGCCTACGGGGAGGCACCTTTATCAAGGGTCGAATTTCAAATTTATGTGAGTTTTTTTAAAACTCCCATAAACTGCCATAAATTTAAAATTTGACCAATCAAAATTTATTGATGGGTGATGGTCCAATTGAATCAGTCCAAAAACTCAAACTGAATTCGATTCGAATTAGAAAAACTAAATTTGAGGGTTTTTTTCTCAGAAAAAAACTCGAATGTCAAGAAGGCTGCAAACATCACCAAATTGATCCCTGAACCTCTCCCAATGACTTATACAGTAATTCGGCCAGTTTTAGGTGGCGAGTAGTCGAATTCGAGTTCTTAAAGGGTCACAATATGATAAATCTCAAAATTAAAATTAAAATCAAGTTTGGATAATTCACAATTGAATTTGAGAGTTTTGGCCAAATAAAATTGTGAAAATTCTAATTAGAATTTTCACTTTGACCTTTAATAAATATGCCCCATAGTGTGTGGAAGAGGGCCACAAGTGGGCAAGTGGTTGGAAATGGCACTTGCCTGGCACCCCCCTCATCTTTGTGCCCGAGACACATGACTCTTCTGCCTTCCACTAGTTCCGGCCCTTGTGAGCTCTAAATCTGCCCCCGTGTGTGCTATAAGGGTAAGGGCACACGGGCAGATTGGGGAGATTAGTCGTTGGGGCCCTTGTGCCCTTTACCCTTAGAGTGCAAAAATCCCTGCCAACCTCCTTAAAAATGCAAGAAGACAAAAGTCACAATAGGGACACCATGTGGCCAAAGGTGGCAGAGTGGAAGCTCTACTGGTGGGCACCATATGCACGGGAAACAGCAGGTGTGTGGCTTCTATCCTGGAAAGTGCTGTTGTCCTGAAAGTGCTCAGATGCATGGTATTTCAAAGGCTAATGAAGAAACACAAATAGCAAATGACATTTCATGTATATATTTATTTATTTTTGGAGTTTTGCCTGTTCTGACTTTGGCATACATAATAACCTGTTCATATAATGTCATCTAATATATGACTGTGCTTGATGAATTGGTCTCTAAATGTGCATCAGCCATCTCCCTCCCTGTTGCTTTAATGCACATTTCCTAAATAACAGTTTAAGTGGTGATGCTGAGCATAGTGTATTATTAAATACTTTGGTGTATGGAGAGAAAAAGACATCCTCAATCTAGTTTAATGACCCTGGCGCCGGCAGCTGCTCCCGTCTTTTAAATTCTTCATTGCCAAAGGATCCTGCGATACATTCAGATCCAGTGCAAAAGCGGTGTCCTGTTGCTTTGAATGCCAAGGATTTATTGTATCATCACCCTTATCACTTTATTTATATCTTCCCACTTGAACTTTCGTTAAAAATAAGAATGAAACACCCAATAACACTTTCTATTTATGAAAAAAAGGCACATCAGGTCATTTGCTAATGTCTGTAACAGATAAAAAACAGAAAAAAATAACTACCTGTATATGATATATATATCCGCTGTAACATACACACACACACACCTTCGTAAGTAGTACATTTCAGGAGTAAACTATAAAACTGCCCATCATATGTTTTTCTTTTGGGAATTGTGGTAAGAAACTGAATAAAACCCACCACCAAGCCATGTTCAGAACATACAAACCCCTGCAGCTAGTGCCCTCGTTGAAACTGAACACATTCAGTTACATTGAGTAGGAGAAATAACAGCCTGCCAGAAAGCAGCTCCATCCTAAAGTGCTGGCTCTTTCTGAAAGCACATGACCAGGCAAAATTTCCTGAGATGGTTGCCTACACACAAATATTTCAACTAAAAAATACGCTTGCTGGTTCAGGAATGACATTTTATATTGTAGAGTGAATTATTTGCAGTGTAAATAGTGTAGTTTAGAAATAAAAACTGTTTTATTTTCAGTTTCATTCACAATATTTGCCTTTACATTGTAGTTTTGTCTATTGATGTACATGGCAGCACTAGTGATATGAATAAATATAGCTGCAAACTATGAAGACTGGAAAGTGAGACTTTAGAGGTCTGGTCAATAGAAGTATTGTTATTGGAGCCCCAGTAATGGACAGCCAAGAAAAAGACTAATGTTGATAATAAAAGTGCTTTGGACACCTTATGATGACTGGATAAAACACTTGCCTTTCATTGCTGGATACATAATTTAGGTGCAATTTAATGTTCAAAGTCAAATGCGCTTGTGGTTTGAGTCCAGTTGCTAATGCAAAGTTCAGCTCTTAATGGACAATTGCATATACAGCTCACTCGTCAGCATAGTTTTACATAGTTAGCAGCGCCTTGTCGGGAATTATTCTGGTACTGTGATTCCAGAAGCATTAACCGGCAGTCCTAAAAGATCAGAATGTCGCCTCTGAACTTTTATATTGCCTGAAAGAAATACTTGCTAACTCTTAGCTCTGTGCATTGTGGGTGGGAATAGTGCCAGGGTTTAGATAGCATTGTTTCGGGTTAACTAGTTAACAACACAAATGATAATGGGGAATTGCAGTAATAGTTTTACAAGCATGGTGCGTACAGAAGTAGTCAATTTCCACAAAAAGACATGTCTCCTAATGCTTTACTCTTCACTTCATTTTCAATGTATTGTTACCTTACCTGGTGTGCATTAATTATATACATTGTTAGTGTCAGTCTCTGACACACAGCCTTCTTTTCACTCACTGAACTAATGAGTTGATGGTTATAGGATACTTCAAGTACACACTGGCTAAACATTGCTTCTGGAATGTATGTGAAGGTGAAAGTATCCATCTGTGTTGTTAAAGTGAATGACTTGGTTACCCAAGGAACTCATGTGAACAAAGTGGACTTGCAGTTATCAAGTGTTTTTTTTTGTAATATACCCTTGAACCAATTCTAAAACACTATGGTAAATATTAGGGATGTAGCGAACGGCGGAAAAAATGTTCGCGAACATATTCGCGAACTTGCGTCAAAAATGCGAACGGTTCACGAACGTCGCGAACCCCATAGACTTCAATGGGAAGGCGAATTTTAAAAGCTAGAAAAGACATTTCTGGCCAGAAAAATGATTTTAAAGTTGTTTAAAGGGTGCAACGACCTGGACAGTGGCATGCCAGAGGGGGATCAAGGGCAAAAATGTATCTGAAAAATACATTGTTGACACAGCGCTGCGTTTTGTGCTGTAAAGGGCAGAAATCACACTACGTCACTCAGGTGATGTTTCTGGACACAGAATGTGAAAAAGCTCACACAGCTAGGCGGCAGTTGTTTGAAGAACACACTGGGCAAACAATGTCTGCAAGGTCAACGTATACACTACAGCAGTGGATACGGAATATATTATTGCTGCTTGGAAAACGTTACTCAGGTGGTGTTTCTGGAGACGGTATTATTATTGATATTTAGACAGAATGTGAACAAGCTCACACAGCTAGGTGGCAGTTGTTTGAAGAACACACTGGGCAAACAATGCCTGCAAGTGCACTACTATTGGTGCACTACTATGAAGAACAGCAAACAGCACTGGACACGTTAAAGAACAGTAAGATAAGTAAAATAAAATAATATATATATGTATATTAAAAAAAAAAAATTACTCTGGTTGGTGCTGAACTACTAGGAGCAGCACACCAGTCCCACTCCCCAACACTGCTAGACTAATAGCACTGGGCTCTTATAGTAGCAAAGTAAAAAAACAAAAAAGAAAATAAAAGCAGTCCTTACAAGGACTATTGGGTTACAGGCAGCAGTCAGCAGATGAGAGATCAGCAGCAGGACAGCTGCCCACAGCAGCTACATACAGAGCACTGTAGTAGAAGGTAGATTACTAGCCAGCAAAGCTACCTAACCTAAAATGTCCCTCAAATCCCTGCAGAGTTCTGTCCCTACAATACAGAGCAGTATCAAGTAGATTACTAGCCAGCAAAGTTACTATCAACTGTCCCTCAAATCACTCAACAGCTCTCTCCCTACACTAGCTCTTCCAAGCACACACAGGCAGAATGAAAAAACGCTGCAGGGCTTCAGTTTATATATGGAAGGGGAGTGGTCCAGGGGGTGTGGGGGTGGTCCAGGAGGGAGAGCTTCCTGATTGGCTGCCATGTATCTGCTGGTCTGGGGTGAGAGGTCAAAAATAAGCGCCAGCTAAGGCGAACCCAAATTGGCGAACGTCGCGCGACGTTCGCGAACATTCGGCGGACGCGAACTTTCGATGTTCGCGCGAATTAGTTCGCGGGCGAACAGTCCGCGACATCCCTAGTAAATATATATACACCCAGTACTGAATAGTATCTATCATATTTTTCTTTACTAAGAATGTATAATGCACTATGCTACCACTTGCTATGATAATGCAATCTTTCAATAAACCCCTACAGTGTGACATTTCTTAGTGAAAAAACATATTTTTCCTATCAGAGAACATTTATATAAAATAATTTCTTTTTGCCATCTTATTATGGAAAATTATCCATCTTAAATTTAGATCTGGCTAACTGAATGTTCATTGGCTGTTTCTATACAGTATGTGTTTCTAGCCATACCCCACTGTATTTGATTTTACAGACTTTATGATATTAGTTAGGTCGTATAGATTTACAAATCTCTCCTCACTATTTCTACACTCATCTAAATAGACAGTGCTTACCTTTTGGGTTAATTCAAGCCTGAAGCCCCACATAGGGTGACTGGGTTTCAATTTAGTCGTGAACTTCCTTTCTTTTAATAAGGTAGGTGTTTGCTTCACATTGCTTGGCAACCACATGCTAACAACATTCTTGTCTCCACATGTGTTAAGGAAGGGAGAGGCAGAGATTTGATTTCTCTTTTTAATAAACTTAATTGACAGTTTGACTATAAAAAAAATGCATGCATCTAAGTGAATTCCAAATCTATTAGTCTTGTGCTACATTGCATGTTATACGTTAGCTTGCCTAAAGAGATATTCCAACTGGACCAGAGTAAAGATTGGTGAAGCCCACCAGTTGTTGTTGTTGTTGCCTCTCAAGTTGTAAAAAAAACAATGGAAGAAATTATAAGGAAAGTATATATATATTTCCAACAGATACAAACTATTTGCTGATATACACCACATAGTACAGGTACAGTATCTATTGTCTGACATGCTTGGGGCCTGAGGTTTTCCAAATAAGAATTTGGATTACCATACCTAAAAGTACATTTAAACGTTAAATAGACCCAATGGGATTGTTTCCACCAGTATTCAGGGCCAGAACTAGGGGTAGGCAGAGTAGGCACGTGCCTAGGGTGCAAAACTTAGGGGGCGCCAGGCTTGTACGCGATGGCGATAGAGGGGGCAATGCGGCCAGCCGGGTTGCCTTGGGCACCCGGCCGGCCTGGCCCGGCCCTGCCAGTATGGATTTGGGCAGCTTACTTGAAGTTCAGGGTACTATATTATTATTTCAGAATAAAAGATAATATTTTTTGAAAATGAGAATTATTTTCTTGAATGGACTCAAATGGAAGATGGCTTTCCCTTATTCTGAGCTTTCTGGATTAGTCAGAGGTGTCAGGATAAGGGTCTCATACGTAAGAAAATAGCTTTTACTAACCCTTCTATAGCGTTGTCTTCTGGCATATTGGACATCCCCTGGCATTTTATTAGCCATTTCATTTTGTGTTTTTCTTCTTTCTGAACAAATATACACTCTGTTTTCTAAACCAACAACAAAACTGCGGTTATAGTAAAACAAGAGTTGCAAAATAGTGCTTAGCATAACCAAATTCCAATGCTTCACATAGTTTTGTGGTATTTTTCTTGCACTTGCTATGAACATACCTAGGGATTTGTTTGTTTCTAGTTGGACTTTGCAATGGCCAGCTGTTTTCAGCGGGTCTGTTAGGTAAAACAGAATCTTGCTTGTTTGCGCAAGGCATAAGGAAACCTACAAAAAAAGAAAAAAAATCTTTGCTTTTGATTAGAAATATGTTCTAATAAAGCATCGCCCCTGCCTAACCCTCTCGTGTTTACCACTTTGGAGTGCTGAAATGGATTAACATACGATCCACATCCTCATTTGGTTGTTATCTTGCAACCTGAGCCATGCCTAGTAGTGTGAGGTCATTCCCAGTCAGTCAATGTAAAGACCATATCACATTTCCTCATTGTTGGAGAAACATAAATATATACTGTATATTTAGGTTAGTTGGGGTTGTGCCAATCTTCCGATGCTTGGCTTAGAATGATTTAAATAGCTGAGCATTAGACTTTCTATTTACTATTTTACTGCTGCTGGATACTATCTAGTCTGACGTGTGTAGCCGCCAGTTGTAATAGAGCTTATTTGTCTTGCATTTTGTCTACAATGTATACTGGGGGGGGGGTTATTTATTAAATTCCGAATCCCAAAAACCCCAAAAAATTGTTTTTTTACTATAACATTTTTTAGTAGGCAAAAAAATTAGAAAATCAGCATCTCAGAACTGCCGAGGTTGTATATAAGTCAATGGGAGAAGTCCCGAAGATATCTTGATCTGTGCTGAGTTTCGTGCAATCCGAAGATTTTGTGGTTTTCGGGAAAAAATCTGAAAAAAACGGGCAAAAAGAGTTTTCAGGTGGAAAATCCAAAAAAATTGTACGATACGTTTTTTTCAGGATTTTTGTAATCCGTTTTTTTTCCCAAACAGAAAATTGTTGGAAAAATGTATTGATAAATAAGGGGAAAAAACCTGTGCGGATTTGGCCAGAGTAGTTTTCAGAAAATGAATATAAATTCGGACTTAATAAATGAGCCTCCCCATGTTCCTTTTAGCCAAACTGACTTTTAATGCAATTAATTCAAGTAATTTGGCCTTTTATGAAATTTGGCTATGCTATGTTTTAATTTCAAAATAATTAAAGTAAAAACCTTTTAAAGAATATGTAGTACCCATTAGCAATAACTTTCTAGTGGGGCAATATATGGAAAGTTGTTAAAGTAACTAAAGTTCTGAGTTTTTAAAGTTATTATTTTTAGTAATGGAAAAGCATGAACTCTTTTTTTTGGGGGGGGGGTAGGGTGGGGTGGGGGTTCTAGAATATTTTAACATTTTCAGTTCTCTCCTTTGCCAGTGAAGTTGTTATCCAGTTACTAAGGTCATTGACTTTGGCAAGTATGCTTTATTTCAAATCAAACCAGTTCAGTTGCCTCAGTGGTACCATGATAATTCTTGTAAAATATGTTATACCTGAAGTATGTGATGACTTTATATTGTGATTTGGTTTTTATTGCTCTGTTATAGATTTAACCAAAAATCCTGCCATTCACACTGACTGGTGTATTGACTCTTGGCCTTTTCATTATTATGTGTATTTGCTGCCTGCACTAACCTGTATCTAGCCGATCTGGTACCTTGCTGTTTGACTAAGTTCTGCATCCTCCAGTACCCCACTTCCTGCTTAATTCACACTCTGGTCCAGATAGCCTAGCAGCTCTGAATCTACAGCAACTATAACAGAGGTGGGATAACTTAGCTATGCAAGTCTATGGATGTTAGCCCCTGAAAATACATTTGGTTGTATATGCAAACTGCTATCACATGTAAAACATGACATGAATATGAGGCCCTAAATGTGTCTTACCATTTGATAAACTATGGGTAAAGGGGACGTAACATAGAAACCAGAAATGACTTCACAACAGTATGCATTTTACTCATGTGACATGGTTTTATTGCCAAACAAGATTTTTTCACAACTGTTTTGAAGAATCTTATCATCAAGCATCTGTATGTATTATACATCTTTGTCAGAACAGCCAACATGGTAGCTTGCAGTAACATATAAAATATAGAGATACATTTGGTTCACTGTGCAAAATAATTGTCAACAATGTTTTAGTGAATATTTTTAGATGTGTTAAGTGAATGTGACTAATGTGACATGCTAATAAACTGGGAATTTCTTCACTTTGTTTGTATTACCAGCACATGCTGTGGGCAGATTTCATTCATAAATTGATGATCACATGAGTAGCTACTTTAGCCTATTTCCTGCATGAACTATGCCTGAGCATATTAATCTGGAGTATGTTAAAGGATGTTTGCAATTGAAATAACAACAGTGTCTTCACCTGCAATTGAATTAGTATGTCGCTAGTAAATAAAATGCAGCAAGACATTAAAAAAAAGTTTTATCACAGCTAATTGAATCCAGATGTTTGTATTGCTTGATTAGGCTCATTTTCTTTGTGTTTAATTGGATTTTAATGCAGTCATAGAATTTAATATGCAGCAATTCTAATATATTGCAAATGTGTCTTGTAGTAGTAAACCACAGCTGCAACAATGTTTAAGCCTTATATGAATTCAGATTAAAGGGATAGTGTTAGTCTGTGATGACTTGAAATCAGTAGTTTGGACCCCCTCATCTTTATATGTCATATATTTCTGTTATATTTTATAGTACTGTTGTGAATTCTGAAAAGCATGTTACTTTGTCCTAGTACTAGTTATTAGCAGCAGGAAATTATCAGGACAGGGCCTTATTTATGGGAAAATGGTCAGATAAGGTTATGTATATGAGTGGCCAAGATCTTATAAAATCTGATCATTCAGCCCAAGCGCTGTGATAAATGACATATGGGATAGTGAACCCTAGTTTTATCATATTAGGATAACAGAAAATTCTTTCAAATATTTAATTTCTCATTCATAGAGAATTATATATATATAGTTTAAAAATCTAGTTGAGATTCATCTCCATCTGTTGGCTGAAGGTGAGATTGCAACACGTGTTTTTGATTATTTAACTACCCTCTGTAGTCCTTGTTTGTACACACCCCTGGCTTGTGATGCATTCACAAGCAGTGTGTTAGGGCTCTTACAGACGAGTGTTTGAAGCTGCGCTCCCCTGCGTTCCATTTTTATGCGTTCAGCCGCAGGGGAGCGCAGGAGTAGACTCATTCATGTTGCGTCTCAACACAGCCCCATTGCAAAAAACTGAATGTGCCTACTCCTGCGCTCCCCTGTGGCTGAACGCATAAAAACGGAACGCAGGGGAGCGCAGCTTCAAACGCTCGTCTGTAAGAGCCCTTACAGTGAACTTACAGAGAAACCAAGCCTGGTGCTTTTCTACATTCATGTATTTTGCAGGCTCCTTACCAGTAGTAAGAAAACAACCTTGGAGTTTCAGCTCCAATATGAGGTCATACAAGTATTAGTGTTTTGGGTACCATAGCTTTGAGATGGTATTGGAATCGAAACAACTGAATCCATTTTTCCAAGCATGTGGTGCAAATGTGCTGCAAATAGTCAATGAAACATGCAAAGTAACTCGCTTATTATACTGGTGCATAATAATCACTGCAAATAATATTTAAAAAAGTGGAAATCAAAATTAATATAAAGGCATTGCATCATAACATACCACAAAGCAGTGTCCTCCTGTCCTCCTCCTGCCTGCACAGGTCATGTGAACTGCTCTCTACTGACTCGTTTTGCGCCAGAGGAGGTGTCCCCCATCATGTTCTCTTTTTAATATTCTTATATTTTTCTCAGGTTATCACTTTTATTTCAAGCACCTTGGAATATGTTTTCACCACATATAAATTTGAACAACAATCTTAACTTTTACATTTGAGAATTACTTTTTGAACGCTAGCCATAAAAAATACTCTCTCTCTTCCTCTACCATTAAATTTGGTGCCATTTGATGATTTATACAGTTCTCTGGTGTTTCCAAGCAAACATATCACCTCTAGGCACTGTTCTTAAGAATCCATGCAGTCTGGCGCATGAAAACTGGGCTTTTGTAAGAAAAAATAGGGAGGTGAGATTGAAATTTATCTAGGCATTTCTAACGTATTGACAGCCATAATTATTTCTTTATTGTAATAAAAAAAATGCTTCTATAATATAGAAAGTGAAATGTTTGCACCCCTTTATACCAAGCCATAAAATGTGCATGCTGTATAGCCAATAAACAGTTATCCGGAATAAATGGTTCTACTGAAAGCAGTGCAGTCTGTAGTTTATATACATGTGACATAGAACTGGGGGACAAGCCAGCTAATCTACATCACACAGATCCACATTACAAACTGGTTGGGTCACTCACTCATTATGTGCATGCATATGCCCCAATTGGCTGCAATGTCCATTCAGGAACCACATGCCTTGCATTTTATGGGAGCATCTCCCTTTTATTCAGAGTGTACAGGTGATACTCTGTGGCCTAAATGAAAGGGAGATGCAAGGCTTGTCTGAAACCCCACACCCTAACCAGTAAAAAACACTTTTCAAGTTCACCAACAATTTATAAATGTTCTGCGTATTATTTTAAAAAACATGCATATAGTTGTGTTGCTACTTTAATTGTGTTTTTTACATACATTTAAATCTACCAGCAATTATGACTGTATACACTGGATGTTTTTAAGTTACAGCAAAATGGTATTCTATCACCCCAAGTTACATCATAGACTCGTTGATCTGCCTTTAACCATGCTCACTTTTGCATAAGCCACATTCCTTTCTATTTCTAAGGGGGTGATACGATTTTGTCACACTTTTCCTGCCATTAGTTATTGTCTGTGTTATGAACTCCTTTTTAACTATGCCCGCCTGTCACTGCTAGTGTCTGTAGTAGGAAGAATGTTCCCCATGCAATTTTATGGGAAAATGTCATAGACAAAAACCAGTAAAACACTAGTGTGCCACAGCCCTATTACTTATGGAATATTTAGAATATCCCTGCTTTTAGTTTTATCACAGTGATTATTTTCAGAATACCTGGACAAGTATCAATATGAACATTCATTGGGGCATATCCCCTAAAGGGTGAAGTGACTAACGCTAGCGAAAATTAGCCAGCGTGACATCATTTCGTAACACCGATTCCCTAACGGGCACAGGTGTCACTTCGCTAGGCAAGTTTTCGCACTGACGAACGGATGTAACTACGCAAATTCAGTAAAATGCGGATTTTACTGAACGTTAACTCTTGCGCCAGACTTGCCTTCACCACCTCAGACCAGGCAAAGTGCAATGGAGTAGATAGTCCCAAAAAACGCTGGCATCTTTTCCTTTTTTAGGGTGAAAGCCTGCAAAAGACCGTAACATTTTTTTTGGGTACCCGGGTTCCCCTCCAAATTTCCTAACATATGGCACATAAACTATACACTGTGCTCATTTGAAGGGCATTATAACAATTTTATTTTATTAAATTCCTGGGCTTGTGTAATGTATTTGCTGTAACATATACGTCCATTCAACTTTCTCTTCCCGCCATATGCAAATTATCCAACGGTAGCGCAACTTCACTTTGCTTGGCGAATTAACGCTAGCGCAACTTCACCAGCATTCGGTGCCCTGGATGCAACTTTCGCATTTTAGGGAATTAGCGTTGTCCTGGCGAATTTACACCTGGCGAAGTGTTGCGAAGTGAGATATGAAAGATAGCTTTTCCATAATTCAGAACTTACTGGATAACAGGTTTTCGAATAACGGATCACATACCTGTATTATGTATTTGTAAGAAGTGATATTACCCAACATTTAATACCACTTTCCACACCAAGTTTTCATGCACCTGAATTTGTCCCATTGACAAGTCTGTGGGGTAAAATGATGGTTGTATTTTGTCCATTAGTCTGATTAAAAACAAAAAAAAAAAAAAACAAATGAAGACCTTTATAATAATGCTGATTAGTTCTTTAATTATTTCTGTGATGGTGATACATGTAGTTAACTGATGGACAACAATAGAGCTTTATAAATATGGTATGTATTTTACACCAAATATTTATGTAACACATGGTTATTTATGTGCCCATTGTCTTCTTCAAGTAGAAAAAATTATCTGGCACAAAACAATTTTAAACTAAGTATCATGATAATACATTTGCATGGTTGTACTACATTTGCTCAAAGTATTTGCGCTTCCATTGTACTTTTATCTATATTATAGTTAGCCACAACATCTCTTTGTGTATACATATGTTAACCTTAATATACATATGTGGCTCATTTCCTGAAATTATTAGGTCAGTACAAGTGGCCTTATCATGGAATTGTAAGAAGTAATCTTTGTACTGACTCAATAATCTGCATGTACCTAGAATCTGTAGTGACTTAATTTCTTTGATTTTAGCAGAGGCTTCAATTTGCTCAATGGGGCAGTTTAAATTAAGCTATTGTGCATATATTAGAGATCAATATATTTTCTTTGCCCCAGTTTTTCCTTTGTAAACATTGTTGTGCCACTCTCCTTTCTTTGTTGGGGTGCAGGTGGATATGGTTGTATAGCCTTTTCAGTTAGAGCAGCTTTTTTGATGTGTTTTCTTGTTTTTTTGTGTGTTTATATGACTGACATCTATTTACGTACATCATATCAAAATAATAAATTACTCTTCATGCCTCATACATCATTCTTGGAAACGTCATTCAGTCTGACTTTCATCAACAACAAATTCACACTGGCTGCAGTCACCACCTCCTACTTCTTCTGTGTGACATTGCAGAAATCCAAGTTTTACACACACACAGAGAGAGAGAGAGAGAGAGAGGTGTTCTGAGTAGTGTATTATCCGTCCAAGAACTTGGGTGGAGGCATGCATTTATATTGTTATATCTGCTTTCTCCTACAGCAGCGACACAGGCTTCCTGAAGAGTTAGGGCAGGGCCTACTGTAGCAAATGATGACTACATATATTTTTTTTTGGGGTTATTAAAACTATTTTTATATTGCTACTATTAGTAGACCACACCACAGAGAGGAAATTAACCAGTAACAATTTCTGGGCTGACTAAATTGTAGTTGTTTCACCTATTTAATTCAGAACCAGGAAATATTTTCTGCCACCACTGTGATCTGGACTGGCATTGTGGCCTTTGTAGGAGGCCTCAGATCTGTGTTTTCTATTCATACATGTTCACTTCCAGCTGTTGTCATTGAAATCCCACATAATCTCTTGGGGTCAGAGGGCAGTCATCCATGACTGCTGCTGTAGAAAGGTTATGCTGATTTCTGTTGTCAAATATTGCCTCTTTTCTCTTTTTCAATCACTTCCATTCTGTTTTTTCTACAAGAAAGATCCAGCCGAGAATTGTATTACATGCATTTAAAGTCTTAGAAGTGTTCTTACATTGTAGTAACATGACATGCCCTGGATGGGATAATTGATTCCCTTATATACCACAAAGAATGTTCTGTGCAAGGTTTGCAAAACAACCATTCTGCTACATACTTTAGCTATTTGCATATATTCAGTATCCATATCATATTTAAATGTTCTTTATATTGATGTGGTAAATATTAAATTGTAATTAATCTCTTAATCTCTAAAAAGAAGCATTCATGACATTAATTTGGGTAAAATAATGCATATACTATTTTTGTGTTGTAGTGTATGATCTCAAGCATTTTATTATAAGTTTTTTTGGGAACATCCTTTTAAATCACTTGAGTACCACTTAGGGCAATATTATTGTCTATTTTTAACAACATTGGCTCAATATTTCTTGTATGGATTGTAGATGGTTTCTTATGCCTGGATTGGTTGCCAAAAGACCACCTCTGTGAATGTAATAGCAATATTGGCACACCACTGTGATGTTAAAGTCTCATCACCAGAAAAATAGTGAGCTTCTAATGGCCCTAATGTAGCAGATGTTCACATCTCAAAATGTTATGCTTTCTTAGTCAGTCATCAGTTTGAACAGTATAAGCAATGTTTGGAGTGATGGTGTTGTGTGTACAACAATGTGTACCTCTTCACATGAGGTACAAACCATGCATACACACACCATGCACACACACACACACAAATTATGATCTGTCTATAGAAATGTAACCAGTAAATTAGAGGATAATGGTTATGGTGAGCTCATTCAAGGATAATTTACAACGTCTCTAAAGGTGCAAGAAATGATGAGATCCATCTGCCTGTAGGATTTTAATTAGAAGGATCGCTGTGTTTTCCCTTAGTGTTTATCTCTTTATGGTAATAAGTTTGAAATTTACCAGTGTATAATAAGAATAGAAAAGTAATTGGGGGATTAACAGATTTATAAATCCAAAAGAAACATGTATTTCAAAGCTTCATTGTTCTACATTTTATGAGTACAGTGCTATAAACTAGGGAATACCTTCAGAAATAATTGTTATCACAAAGGATATTTCATGTAATAAAGAGAAGGCTCAGTATGTCTTGTAACAGCAAAGCATTCAAGGTGCTTGCGTGTCTGTATGTGCCTGCAAGCTCAAATGTGTGTTTAACAGCTGTTATTGTACGATTTCCCCTGGGTAACCTTAGCTTTGGATAGTTCTTTACAATTTGATTTGTTGGAACACTTTTCTAGATAATCCTGATCAGATGTTACTTAAGAAACGGCTTTTAAACTATCAACAAACTGAGTACTCCTTGAAGGAAAACTAGATTCTGTGCGTTTGTTTCATGTGTTAACGTCATTAGAGGTTATTCAAGGTAACTGTTTATTAAAGCAAGGTTTTCTGTTCCAGATTTCCTGGTAAATTGCTTATGCATTAAAGAATCTTCCAGGTGCAGATACGTTATGCTTTCTGTGTATTCTTGCTCCAAACCACATAATAACTTAGAAAGAGGAGAGCTTTTGCCTATTCGATTTATAGTTCATATCCATTTATAAAAATCAATAATCTGTTAACTATCGTTTTAAAAATGTAGCAATAACCATTACATAGTTAAGTATTAATTGCTATGTTTACATTCTCGTTTCAGGTCATTTGGGCTTCCAGGACAGTTTTGTTACATCAGGTGTTTTCAGTGTTACTGAACTTGTAAGAGTATCACAAAGTAAGTTAAATAATATAAATGCTGTTTTCACATGCTGATTATTGCAACTCATCAAACATGTTATTGATAACATTTGCACTTTTGCACATTTCATGTTTTTTTGTAAAGCTTTATAGCATGCATACCTTGATTTTAATTCCTTCTTTGAAACATGAACTTTAATTGCTATAGTTATTTATGAAGTGGTTTATTGTCAATCAATTATCAATGTATCAACTGAATTAAGAATGAACAGCCCCTCCATAAGAGAGATTCCTTTGTATTTATAGCTTAGGGTATTAAGGCATGCCTTTGGAAAACATATTTGCACTATTTATCAAAAATTTTACTTTTGGTAATACCATAAAAATAATAGTCTTTGCTGGTATTTTTCATGTGTCTCATATCTGTTCCACTGCATTGTGTCCCTTAAATGTTATGTATAAAATAGTTTTATTTATAATGTATTGATGTCCAATTCAACAATGACTTTCACAAAAGGATTAATTGTAAAAAATGACATCACCTCACATCTGGTAGGTTGTTTATATTTCATGATGTTTTTGGGGAAGCTGTTCAAAGGAAATGAATAAAGGAATAAAGGAAGTGACCTCATTATGGTCCTATGTTTTCATTTAAGGAGTCTAAAGCACAGACTCTAGCAGTAGCAGCCACCGTAACTAGGACACGATTAGTTGGTATCACGTTGAACTGGCAAGAAACAACATCAAAAAATGTAGCCAAATGATATGTATATATGTGTTGTTGCTGATGGATGCTGCCTGGGGCTAGTATAGAATCTGTTGTGTTGGAAACACGTTATGTAGAAAGCTCTGAATTATGGAAAAACCATCTACCCTAGACTCCATTTTAATCAAATAGTTACATTTATTTAAAAATGATTTCCTTTTCTTCTGTAGTACTAAAACAGTAACTTGTATTTGATCCCATATAAGATATATTTAATCCTTATTTCGGCAGAAAAATCTGGGTTTATTTAATGTTTAAAATACCTTTTTGTGGATTCTGGATAACAGGTCCCACGCCTGTAGTTAAAGACTGTCTTAGACCCTCAGTCTCAGCAACTTTAACTTTCAATACATTTTCTATGCACTTTTATTCATTTTCTTCACCTTTAAGATAACTTTTAGTACTATGATGTAGAGTGTAATATTCTGAGAATATTTGCAATTGGTCTTTTTTTTTTTTTTTAAATTATTACAGTTTTTGTTCAGCAGCTCTCCTGTTTTGGAATCTCAGCTGCCATTTGACCCTAGAAACCAGGCAGTAGCTTTAACGAGGATCTTAAATATGGATAGTAGGGGGCTGATTAGATAGCTGAGCGATAAAAAAAAAAAGAACAAACAGTAAAATTGTTGCTCCACAGAGAAATAATAATTGAAAAGGAAGGTAAATAATTCAGAAACAATAAAGGATAATACATGAAGAACAATCAACATGTTTCTAAGAACAGGCCATGTAATAATGTAATAAAAAGATGAACTACCCCTCAGGTACATTTAGTTAATTCAAAGGTATGGTTTTAGCTGTCTAAATAAAGCTAAAACCATAAAGCAAAATATCAGAATCCACTAGAAAATGAATGTGAATTGTAAACGTGTTCAGAGAAGTACTTAGATTAAGTTTTATAAAATTTTATTTTATTAGTTATAAATCCCTTTTACGTTATACTTTGAAATGTGAGAATTTAAAAAAGGATAAACAAAGTAACTATAAATTCCTGGAGGCTGATTTTCATCACTTCCCCCAAATACTATACAAAAGTGCATAATCCCACTATGCCATTGAGAATCTTTTGCATTAGACAGCATATATATATATGTACTAGGTGCTGAATACACATGCAAGTTGCCAGCAGTGTGGGTATTCATTTTATTTACATCAACTATTAAATCACTGAACAGTGCATTGAGCATAGAAGTTTTCCTTTTAGCATTGCCTTTCAGTTTTTACTTTTAGAAAATTATATTAATCCCCTAGTAGTCAAGCAAATGCGGTACTATTTCTGAAATCTTGAATGTATATACTATGCAGCTACTTGTGAAAATGTCACTTTGCTTCATTGCTATATAATTTATGGCTATTTAATTTATGGTTTGAAAAATATAATCGTCTCATTGACCTTATATGATGTATAAATATTAGCTCTCCAGAACTAATCTCCACTGTCGAGATGCATCCATAAAATTGCACTTGAAATGATGGGAATTGCTAAAAAAAAACAGTAAAATATGCATGTTAAAGGAGTTGTTCAACTTCCAAAAACTTTTTTTCAGTTGAGTTATTTTCAGATTGTTCACCAGAAATAAAGATCCTTTTCAATTGCTCTCCATATTTTATTTTTGGCAGTTTCTCCAAAATTGAAGTTTAATGTTCCCGTCTCTGGTGTTTCAGTCTGTCAACTCAGTACGGTAATCCAGATGCAGATTCTGAACTTTTACAATTTGCTACATTAGTTGATATACGATGGTGAAAAATTCAATATTAGAAAAGTGGTCACAAACAGAATCTGGTGATCTAAAAACGTCTCTGTGAGATGACTCCCAGCACCCATAGCCACCTTTAACTGGCAGTGGTAAATCTCAACATCTAGCTGACTGTTGGTCAAATTACAATGGTAAGGCGTTAATATGAAATACCTGAAATCAAACGTCATTTATTTTTACAGTTCGGCTTATTTATTAACATTTGTGTATTATTAACAACGGTGATGTTGCCCATAGCAACCTGGATGCAGGTGGTATAGTCCTTCCCTCTGTTAGAGTGCTCTCTGTGACTTTATATTTTCTGTTAGTGGTACAGGAAACAGAAACACCATCTGACCCACGACAAAACCACTCCCTGTTTGTACTGTTGGTTTGATCCAGCCCACACTCAAAAAAAATACTTTTGACTAATGGAAACATTTAGCTGCATTCGTATGACAGGAAGAAAACTTTTTAGTTTCATTAGCAGTGGCAGAGGAGTATTGTGAAGGGCTGAGCTTGCCATTATTATTATTATTATTATTATTATTATCTACTTTGACATTATTTTGAACTATATTGCAATGTATGTACATGTACATTGTGTAGTTCTCTGTAGACACATATAACTCTTGAGATTAACAAAATCAAATCTTTTAATTGCTGTTTTGACATATTGAGTGATGTTTGGGTAATGCTTTCATCCATGGGACAACACAAAGTAAGATTTTAAGTTGACTGCAGCAAAATACTACTGAAGTCAGTCTCAGAAACATATGTAGTATGGCCCTAAATACCTCATAAACTCACTCCCTTCTCTAAAATTGTTGGCTTTATAATTAATCCCTGATATCATAAATATACAACTCAAATGTCAAATGGCTGGAAATTCTGTTGATATTCCATAGTTTCTTTCTGTGATGACATCACTACGAGGGGTTTATAAAGATATCATTTACGGGATATTCATGTGTATTATAAGGATATCATATATACTGCACAGTATTTTTTGTGTATATACTCATGCTCATACCTCACAACATTTGAGAAATGGAAAGAGGGACAAAAATACCTTCCACACCCCCTAATTACTATGTCCAGTTTACAACATTTGGCAGGTTATGAAAATTTGAACACATTTCTGGGAGTTTTAGGGCCATGTTTTATGGATTATAACAGTTTTGGTAATGAAGGTGAAATTACACTTTAAACTGCTATCTCCGTTCTCCCAAGAGACCTGCTTATCTTAAATAATTACAATTGTATCTTTGCTTAGCTTTAATTGTTACAAATGTATCTGAGTGCAGGTGCTGAGTGTTCTGAGCCCTCTGCCAAAAAGAAGAAGCACACTGGCACACAAGACGCTGGGTAGATGTAGATGCTGGGTAAGCCCTTGCAAGTTTCTGCCAAAAAGCCTATTGTTTAGTTGAGTTTCAGTAATATTGTATCTTTTTCTGGCATCAGTGCAGGAGATCAAAGACAAATTTGGGACTTTTTAATACAAATCTGGGACTGTGGGCTGAGCTGTCAAAATCTGGACTGTCCCACACTAGACAGGATAGTTGGGATGTATGAAAGCTGCTTATTGTGTTAATAGTGTTTTGCATCTTGGTTTATGTGATATGACAAGGGGACTGCTCAATTTGACCCTTCGCCTTGAGCTATCCCACTGAACCCCATTATTAAATAGCGTATTGAACCAGGAGACAGAGACAGGTGTAAAATGGCCACAGCATTTATTCACATTTTATCAAATAAATAGGACCTTGCCAGCTTAACCCGAGGCCAGAATTGAACAAGAGATTGCTACTATGCTCTGCCGCCAACATGAGAGGAATTCAGCAGTCCTGCTGCCGGACCTGCATCTACAGTGTGTCGATGATAGGAAATCCAAGCAGGCCGCCCCCTAGCACAAGCAGTAGTAGCGTCTGTATCAATCAATCAATCCACCGTGCAGTCACAGGAGAGAAACTCTTTTCTCCCTCTTCTAAACTTGCTTGTGCAGTATTCTGGTAAGGTATTACCACTGCTGTGACAAATAAAACTTAAAATATAATATCATGGGCAGTGTTTTGATCCAGAGGAAGGCAAAAAACTCATCCTGGAGCCAGTGCCAATTATGCTTCAAGAGGGAAAAAATTCCTTCCTGACCCCAATGGCAATCGAAAACATTCCCTGGATAAAGCATTTGACATCATTAATTTAACATGAATTAATACAATCCAAACTCTCACAATTAAACTTAATAGAGATACAGAAGCCACAAAATAACAGCACATTCAGGAAAAACATACATATTCAGTTATTAATAGATAATATGCAAAGATAAAAAAAAACTCCTGACATTTCACAAAATATGCAAAATGGGGGAGGGTGGGTAGGATGTTTCTTACTGCTCAGACGATAAGGAAGTGAACTGCTTCTTCCCCTGACATCACATCCCTCTCTTACTCTGCCCCTGGGCCTGGCCATCTCCTGCTTTAATTAATTCCTTCTCACCTAAACACAGCTACATGTGAATCTGCCCATCTCTAACCTAGACCAGAATAATTTGGCTGCTGGTCATTCAGATCCCTTGTCATGCAACACCTGCGCTTGTAGCTCCTGGGCTTTTCTCGACACCTGCATTGCCCCTTGCATCAACAACTGGTATCCTTCATATATCATTTAGCATTGGAAAGTAGATGTACACAACTAAACATGCCTGGCCGCTGGCTAACTGGCACTGATACACTGCCTCTGGGCTCTTTGTCAAGCAAAGACATCTAGCAAGGGAAGTGGGAGATTCTGGGGTTTTATTTAGCATTATAGGACTGGATGGTAGCTCTATGACATGGTTATCCCCCAGACATGTTTCAGCTTGTGGGTTTTACTTGTCCAGTAAATATACATTAGTTTACAGATCTCATGCTTGGAAACCAGTCAGTGAAGACTGACAGAAAACTAATTTGTTTGCATATTGCCTTGAGGTAGTAATATCTTCAGGTTACACAAATTCAGTGCAAATGAATAATGTCCCTACACACGCTATCCTAAAATGTGCTACTAAAAAGAACTCAGTTTCTGTTTCCTCTGTACGGAAATTTTTTTCTTAATAAAAAATAGGCTCCAGGCAGAGAATGCACAGTTGCAGTGACCTTGCCTTTTGTATGCCATTACACAATTCAATGGCAGCCCACTCAAACCTTGCTTGAGATCAATATCCTATTAAAGCAGCACAAAAAGTCTCCATAAACTTAGTGGTTAGCCATGTTTATAAATGGAACTCAGCATAATTAGATGGTCAATAGAAGCTTGCAGTAGTAATTCCAAAAGAACATCACACATTTCATATCTCTCCTTGTCTTCTGGGAAAGAAACACAAGTCTGAGACAGCAACAGCAAATCCTTATCACAAAATAAAACCCCTATTTTATCTCTTACTTTTTGAACTCCACAAGTTCATTATTTATATTTATATCTACTTATTAGCAACATAAAATTTTATCAGTTCCACATAATTTTTCTTCCTAACACTTAATATATTTGAGCACATGCAGATTATTATTGCAGTATTTCTGCAGAGTCACTGATAAATTTTTATTGTTTTATAGTGCCACTCTATTTTACCTTTTATTAAATGTTAGTAAATCAAACTTTGCTACATAACAAGGAAAGAAAAGGCCATCTGGCCCTCTTTATTTATTGGGTTTACTGAATTCTAATACAATAAATGATCAAAATAATATATAAAAATCAGATGGCAGCTCATTCCTGTCGTTGTTGTGCCTTCTGCTTTCATTGCCGTTAAATGTATAGTTAGTTACTTGTGTTCAAAATTAAGGTTATGTTCAAAGGACAAGGATGTTCCAAAGAGAAACCCATATTTTTGGTTGAAATGATTTTTTACACATTTTGTAAAAAAAACTTAAGTACATCATAGGATGGGCATCCTGTTGTACTTTCTTTTCCTTATTGCTCTAACTTCTTTGTATATTGCTATACTTCAAACCTGTACACCAATTTTTTATATCTCCATCTCTTTAATAAGGCTGTTTAATTTTGACCTAGAAGGCATGCAATATGAGAGCAGAGAAAAGCTTCTATGGCTGTGGCTCTAGAAAGATCCTGAAAACCTAGCAATTGGTTATGTTGCAGAGGTCCCCAAATATGTTTACCTGTGAGCTACATTCAAATGTAAACCTAGGGGATGTAAATGAAGCCTGTGGCTATTGGCTATTTGTTGGCCACATCTGGACTTTCAACCTGCAGCAGGCTCTCTTTTTCAGTAAACATGTTTACTTTATGTTTACAAAACATGCCTACAAATCAGGAATTAGAAAAAGAGCAATTACTTTGATGAAACTGGGAGCATCCTCACAGAGGAACCACTTGTTGGGAAATTCCTAGTGTAGAGAATATACCTCCATATACCCCTGAACCTCAGTTAATAAATCTGTATTTCCAGCCTTTTAAATATATTGTCTGCCCTGTGTCTTGTTGTAATTACATAGTGTGTGTGTGTATATAAGGCATATCAGATATGGCTTTGCACCATGTGAAAAAGCATAAAGACAAACAAGGATTTTTAGAGGTTTCCGTATTTTATAGCGCAATTTTCAGCGTTCAGATTTTTTGATAACTTTCATGGCATTTGTGGTTTTAGAGGAATATGGGGGAATATAAAATGTTTAATGTATGGTTAGCTCAAATAGCGTTCGCAAAAACACCTTTGCAACATTCGTGACCTTTTTGACTGGTTACAGACCTTAACAACTTCCTCGCAAAGGTCGCAAACAAATGGGTTTTGTAAATATGCGCAATGTATGTAATAAAATTCGCAATCACATCATTCATTCATCAATCATTTTTTGTGACAAAATATTTAACTTAACTCCAGAGCAGGTATTAATGCTAAACTTTGCTTAGTGATAATGCACAATGTAATATTTGCCAGCGAATGGTTTTACATTGTGAGCAGCACTAAACATTCTCAAAAACAACACTTGCAATTTTTAATTGCATTCCCCCCACAGAGTTTCATCATGGCTTCAAAAACCTCTAAAACCACTAAAATTTGACCTTACATAAATAAGCCTCTAAAGGGCCCATTTACTAACAACAAATTGAATTGCAATTTTTTCGATGAATCTCAAAAGATGTTGAGGCCTATAGATGTCAGTGGGAATTGTACTGATCTTATTGGACAGCTTTTAATCAATTCAGACATTTTGAGGTTTTTGTAATTTTTTTTGCTAGGAATTGTTTGAAAAGCTCTCATTTTAGAGGCTTTTGATGTATTCGTAATTTGTAGTACATCGCTCAGCTTTTTTTTTTTGTACTTTATATATTTATATATTTTAATAAATATAATGACAATTGGGGTTTTAGAGTTTGAATTTAGTTGTGGTTTCAAAAACCTCTAAAACAACTAAAATCCAACATTTAATAAATAAGCCTCCACAAGTATAGTTTAGACAGCAATGTAAAACTCTCCATTATTTGTGTTTTAATCTACAAATGTTTGTGTGCATAGAAACTAGTAAGATAGTAATTAATATAGTAAAAGAGGCATATTCCTTCTTTGTATACATGCATGTAAAAATATTAGTGGGAGTTTAACTGATTCAATACAGAGAAGTCAGAAAAGTCTCCCTAAGTAAACAAGGTGGGCATTATAATAGAAGCAGAAGTACACTATATAATGTGTAATGTTTTACTGAGAAATGTAAACCTATTGAAAACACTGGCCTAATGTAATCTTTCAGCAGTGCTATCAAAAGCCCATGGTGTTTTGATAACCCAAAGAGCAAAACTGACTCCAGCATTATTCAGCAGCACAACACCTTATTATGGTGACCAGCTAATTATAGAAAGACACATACAAATACTTATGTGCCCTGTTTGATCTATGAACTTATGAGAACACTGTATCATATGAACATTTTACATGGTATCATAACTACAGCCTTCATACCAGAGAGGTGCTGTGAAAACTGTTTACCCATAGAAACATGGAAGCTCTGATATAATAATTGCCTTTTAGAGTGTAGGACCATGTCCCTGATGGGTTATCCTTCAAACTACAATTACCACTGGAGCTGATGGCAGATACTTTCATAATAGCAGCTTTGCCTGTTTGTAATTCTAATATTTATTTTACTTGTGCCTGCTAAAAGCATATCTGTAATGCTGTAGCCTCATACTTTTCATATCTTCCCTGCATAGATTGATTTTAACAAGTGCTACTAAACATTTTAGTGAAGCCCCCTTAGCTTACCTGTGATTGACCTGCCATGAAGATTAATGGCCATAATTGCATCTCTCACACATAGGCAGAAATTAAAAACCATGCCTGCTTAAAGGGTCAGTACCACCAAATACATGTTTCTTTTGAGATGAATAAATACTGGTGCAGCTTTATTAACCAATGGTAATTTATAGTGAGCAATAATGATAATGACTGCTCAGTCTGCTCAGTAAAAAAAAAAAAAAGTATAGATGGGTTCAGATTTAACTCTCTCTTTTTTTGTGATCTGTTAACTGAATGTTAAACTGAGAAATCCAGTGGGAATCCCAACTGTCATAGACATTTTGATTGAATTCACACATTTATCAAGGTTTTTATTTAGTTTACACATTTATTAAATTATTTACGGTTATTATAATTGTCATTTAATAATTTGTTCAACCACTATTAAATTTAAATATTGACTACCAACAGGGTCGGACTGGAGCCCCTGGGGCTACTAATTTGGCCATCCTCCTTGTCTGCCTGGCTGTACCGGCAAACCCCCCCCCCCTTGTGCATACAGCTTACCACTTTTCCCATTAACTGCAGCTGCAATTGAGGGAGAGAACAAGCCAGTATTGAAGAGCCAGGGCCACTCCTGCCATGAGGCAGTGAGTGCCAGTTACAAGGGAAGGCAAAAAGCCACCTCCTGTAACTTTAAAGAGATACTGACACCTGAAAGTATGCCTTTTTTTACATCTAGCTTCATCTACTTTAATATTGGTCTTCCATGCTACTTCTAATTTTGCCAAGTATTACCCCGTGTTAGTCTATGAGGGGGCTGCCATATTTGTGCAGCAGGAGTCTGTTAGCATTGGAAACTTTAACTGAAAGGCTGAGATGGGACAGTCAGGTTGGCAAAAAACAATCAACATGACATATAGGTAACTTTTAACATGTAAATTCATATTTTAAAAAGTAGTTTTTTAGTGTCATTATCACTTTAAGAGCTGAATTTCCATTTTTTAAACCAGAAATTTGGCTCCGCTAGTGCAGAGAGCGCTATATGGGAAGCAAAATAATAATAATAATAATAATAATATAATGAAAATTCCAGATAATACTACACATATAATGATGATGATATTCTAAAATGCTTTCAGTGTGAAAACATATACCAGAACAGGTTGGTATAACACAAATTGTAATATCCTCAGTATACTAATCTTATAAAACATCATGTTTCCCAATATAAATCACCTATTATTATGCTTCTCTTTAACTGTGTGTATGTGTTTTCATGAGAATTCCTAAAAACTATTTTTAACCTGTTTATGAACAACATGTTTTACGACTGAATTTACTACTTAAACCTATCACTACATATCTATCTATCTATATATATATATATATATATATATATATATATATATATATATATATATATATATATATATATATAAATGTATAACAATGAAAAACATTTCTATAAATGTCTCTGTTAAAATAAAATGAACTTTTTTCCAAGCATTATATGTTTTTGTGGATTATAAATAAATTATTAGTATATCAGAAGAACTCACAAGATCACTTCTTTTTGTCTAGCACCTATTGCAGCAGGAACAGGTCCCAATTTCTCAATTTCTGAATTGGATAGTTCGTCATACTACAGCATGAGCCCAGGAGCAATGAGGAGGTCACTTCCTAGCACGTCCTCTACTAGGTAATCAAATATAATAATTGCATAATAAATGTTGCTATATTTAGTTAGGTTCCCTGTAATATGTAGAATTAATATGTCTTGTATTTATTAGCTGAGACTAAGAATTCCTTGGTTTAAAAATAAAATGATTGCATCTAGTACAGAGTACAATAGAGGGAATTGGATTTGTGTCAGTGATGCAAATACATTGAAACTTGCCCACTTAAGTTACAATGTACAATATATTAATGATTGTAATGATCATTTCAGCTAGTCTTTGCATTTTTCTTCTTTTTTCTAAAAGTTCCACAAAGCGCCTCAAATCGGTAGAGGACGAGATGGACAGTCCTGGTGAGGAGCCATTTTATTCAAGCCAAGGACGTTCCCCGGGAAGTGGAAGTCAGTCAAGTGGATGGCATGATGTGGAGCCAGGTAGTTCATTTTTAGATACATTATTTTTTGATGCAGATTTTTGAAGTTTTATATTTGAGTTAAAATATGTTCATTTTCAGTGTTCTGACTGGACACTTGATATGTTTTGGATTTATTCTATTCTGTGGGTTAAATGATTGGCTAGCTAACTGTTTTATTTTTTTAAAGCATTTCCCATCCCTTTGGGCTTTATGGATTTTTGTTTGTACCAGACAAATGTGCCTTGCAAATGCATGTATATTATGATTTTTTTTTTCTTGTTCAGTATAAATTACATGGGATGTGTAATAGTAAATTTATTTCTTATTCCTGGAGTTCTCTACAGAGGCACAGCATTCTAGAAACCACCATACACAGAATTTAATAACAATATTTTAGGTCACCACCAAGATGTTGGCCAGGTTTCCTAGGGCGACTGGCCTGGTTGGCCCGGCTCTGACCTTATCATAGATGACCCTACGCATGAAAATACACTTTTAAGTCTTTTGAAGTTTTCCATTATTTTTAAAAGATCGATATACCTTATAGGAAACCACCAATATTTTAGGAAAGGCACGGTGTCTTTTAAAAATGCCATTTTATTGTATGCATTTGTAAATAATACATCGGGGGTTTCCTATTACTTAAGGTTTTAGTATATAGCATTATTTGCTATTCCATAATTTCCATTTCTCTGACTTTTTTTCTAGCTTTCTTATTTGTAGTCTTTTTTTATAGAGGATGTGGGTAATGACTTTGGTCTTTTGAGTCTATTTTGCCACTTTGGAAATCAAAATGTATGAGGTTGGCATGCAGTGCTTCCCACTGACTGTGTTGGGAAATGCTAAAAGCAGTCCATGGTCATTTTCAGATGACAGTTGTGGGTTGGAGCTTATCATTGTGCTTCCCATTTCTGTCAGTGAATATTGAGCTGCAGTGACACATGACTTGTTAAGTATCTGCAATCAAACCCCTTTATGTGCTATAGCTAGATAAGGAAGGGACAGGTGTAGCGTGGGACAAGTACACAAAATTACTATATGCACGTAGGAAAAAGTCACAGTAGGGGAGCAGTTTATAAACTGTAGTTCCTACTGCTTGCCTATTTATAAAACTATAAAAAGTTGAAGTAATGTAAAAGTAATGTCAAAATGTTGTTGAAGCAGTTCATCATTTTCATTTAAATAGCTTTAAATAGATTATTAACAAGTATCAATGACAGAAATAACCCCCTCATAAGAAATGGCCTTTCCAGATCTTACCCTGTCATTTCACAGACATTTTTAGTAGTTAAAATGTGTGTTTTAACAATATCGCAAAGTTGGAAAACAATTCCATTATTGATACAATTCCATTATGGTCTTATTCTTTATTGGGGTAAAATATTCCTGTCAAAGCTGAACATTTATAAATAAGCAAAGAAGGAAAAATTGTTCTAAACTGAATTCTTTATAAGAAGGCCCTTAATAGTTCCGATCTATTTTTCACATTATATATTAGTGTCTCTTTTGAGTCACTTGTATATATCACCCACTGAATGGCAATAACATCTGTGCAAAATAAATGATTCATTACAGTTAACCGGTCTTTACAAAGCAAGCACCTAGGCCTGTATACATTAAATAACAACACAATGCATGAATACCAACTCTGTTGCATTCCACTTTAAATACCATATTTGGTATAAGCCTCATCATTATTTTGTTTCGGCGCCCCCCTAATGCTGATCTTTTTGAACTTGGAAGAGGCACATAAGAGGATAAGAAAAATGTCAGGTAAGTAACTCAAATGGCTTTTAATCAAAACCTTTTTTCAAAAAAGCAAAAAAAAATCTCTTCATGTTTAGCTTTTGTCATGTATCATTTTGGCTGAGTTTTTTAAGTCAGTATTCAATCATTATTTCCATATAGATTTGTTTTTGGTTGCTCCTGTGTTTTCTTCTAAGTTGATGTACAACATTAAGCTGTTTTGACACATTTCTTTCAGTGCCTTGCGAATACTGCTTTACGATAAAACATATCAAAAATGCTCTTGAGGGAACCTAGTAAATAGCATTTGTTTGCAAGCTGTTTTAATCCCTAGAAATCTGTGGTTTTAAATAAGTGGAAAAGTAGATTTCTACGTCTTTAAAAGTCATAGAGGCAGATTTATTAAAGGGCGAAGTGACTAACGCCAGTGTTACCGCCGCAGGGTCTTCGCCAATTTACTAATGAGCGCAGGCATCACTTCGCTAGCGAAAGAGATAGATGCTATCGGTCATCCGCACTTGCCAGGCAACTTTTTGCTCTGGTGAATGGACGTTACTCTGAAATTCACTAAAATGCGGATTTAACTGATCGTTACTTCTTCTGCCAGACTTGCCATCGCAGCTGAGTGGAGTGCATAGATCCTCAGTCTTCTGTTACTTGCATCATATTCAGTGAGTGGAAAAAGCATTTACGTTTAAAAAAACGCTGGCGTCTTTTCCTTTTTTCAGAGTGATAGGCTGCAAAAGTCCAAAACAAATATTTTTGTGTAACCGTGTTCCCCCATACATTTTCAAACATATAGAACATTTACTATACAGTGGGCTCATGTGTAGGGCATTATAACAACTCTATTGTCTTTATTAAGGTTCCCTGGACTTGTGTAATTCACAGTGGAAATGGAATTTTTGCTGCAATAGATAACATAAAGATGTCTATTCAACTTTCAATTTCCCGCCGTATGCAAATTAACCTGAGCGCAAGAGAATATGCGTTAGGCAAAAATGAATGCTAGCTCTTCTTCGCTTTGATTTGCTCACATTGGCGAAGTAACGCTAGCGATAATTCGCCAGCGTCCGTTGGCCAGGACGAAACTTCGCATTTTAGTAAATTGGCATTGTTCCAGTGAATTTTCGCCTGATCAAGTGTTGCCCTGGGTGCGAAGCGGATGTTGGGGATTTTTGCCATATAGTAAATCTGCACCATAATGTTTTTTTGTATTTACAACTTTGGCCTCTGGTGGGTTTGCTTACTGGATTTCCGTGTAAGGGCCATCAACAAAGAAATACAATATCCAGGCAAAAATATATTCATATGTATCATTACGTGTGTTTCTTAATACTGACAACACTTCATGTATTATATTACATTTGAGTGCCTTAAGTGCTCTACATCCAATTATAAAGACACATGAAGTTAATTGTGTTTCTCTAGCTATGATTTCCAATTACTATATTACTTAACATCACACTGGCCTACTGTTATGGCTTTCTGCTAACAGACTTATCTGTTAGAATATTATTTTTTTAACTAAGAAAAAAAGCTCTTATCTTGGATGATATAAACTGGTGTTTTTTTTGTCATGAGAAAGTTATTTTCAGTGAGCATCCAGACAACTAATTTCAGTGATGGGAAGAACTAGGTTGTATTTTAGCTGCATTGGATAGCTACAGATTGGACATCCCTAATAATGTTAAATTGTTTATTCATATAGCAGTTACAAGTTCTGCAGACATCTGTAGAGGAATTCATCACTAGGCTTATTTTAGAAGCCAACAACTTGAAGCACAGTGATAAACACAAATTTGGAAGAAACATGCAAACTCCAGATTACAAAGTGCCACATTACGTGTGTGTGTGTGTATATCTCTATTAGAGATGCACCACATCTACTATGTGGGATTCAGCCGAATCCCCGAATCCTTTGTGCCCTTTCATAAAAGCTTGGGCGCTATCCTAAGTTTTAATGTTATACATTTTTTGAGCATTTGTAGACCCATTGAAAATGACCAGGAGGTGAATTTGATTATTTTAAGTTTTTCTTCACAGTTTTATTCAGTATAAGATTTTATTTTTTTAATAAATAACTCACAATAACATACAAGTCAGATAACATTTCAAATTAAAAAGTACTCTAAAATTCACAAGTTGCTAAATAGGCTTCTATCTCTGGACTTTGTCCAGCAGGAGGTGTAGACCTGGCAAAGAAGTGGTCATGCACCCCTTCCCTCTGGTTTGTAGTAAATGAACACTAGTGATGGGCGAATTTGCACCGTTTCGCTAAACCATGAGATATGTTTTACACTAATTTAATTTTACCGTATTACAATTTCTTTATGTTGCTTTCATATATGAACTATTGTTATGGCATTATGAGTATTTAATAGTGGCAGACTGGGGCGTAACTACAGGGGGCCCAGGAGGTATAGGGACCCCATGAGGCCCTAATTCATTAAAAATTCAATAAATATTGATAAAACAAGTCAACCTCTAGACATTTTGGGGGTTTGAAAAATAATTTGCTGTGGGACCCAGTTATATCTTGTTACAGCATATAAAATGTCTGGACTAACTAAGTAACCTACAACATTTCACTGCTCATTCTCAAACTTTTCAAGGCTATACAGCAAGTCCAATTACTTTTGACTACTACTAAATACTGTGTATTATGATCTGGATGAATGAAAAGCTTCATATGCATTATCTTCTGAAATATGCCACCAAAGTTTATATTTACTCTTATATAAAGTTGTTACTGTTAAGACCTTCCATTGGAAAAGCTGTCCATTACTACATTTTCTTTTATGTTTCTGTCTGCAAATGCCTTTTTTTCTGGTCATGTATTTGATGGACTTATAGCAAGCAAATAAATGTGTATAAATGTTAGAGAAATATGTCTCACAAAAATGATCTCTGCTTTAAATGCAAGGTTCTTGCATGTCACATTTAAAGTCAGGGCATAGATGTAATGTTGAGTAAGTAGATTTTGTGTTCAACATTAATCTTTGTCATCCATCCATAACTCTTCATGAAACCGAGAGTATGTGTGTCAGTGAAGGGATAAGCTGAAGAATGGGCATACAAGGCTAAAAGTATTTACAGAAGGAAAATGTCAGGGAGGGGCCATGCCCTGAAATGTTCAAGCAAAGCCAGCTGTGTAATTGAATATTAACATGACCTCACCAAAACACATGCTGCACCTGGATAAATAAACAGAAAGCGAAGCTGCTCTGGATTTCTGAAAAGGTTGGTGTAAATTAGGAGGCTGTATAGAATGAAGGAAGAAAAGGTTTGAATATACCTGTTGAGGTTTACCTTCTGAACAGCCCTTTCTCATGTACCACCTAGTCTCCATACACAAGGCCACAGCAACAGCTTGCAGCCCTACAGGAAAGCAAACAAAGCACTTATTTTCAAGCAGATTGTACAAAAGAAAACCAGATGGAAACTGTTCATGAAAAAGCCATTTGTTTCAAAGTCCTGGGAACAAATGACTCTACCTGGTGGCACACAATATCCTTGGTTATCAACATAAAAGTTGAGGTTACAACTCTAGTCCCACGTGAACATGAAACCATGCCTTCTTTTATCAGTACATTTTGCAGTTGCTTATAGTGTGTGGAGGTGCTTCTAAAATACAAAGAAACATTTATGTTATGCAACATCCACTGGGATGTATTTAAACTATATATTGTAATATTAATGTTATCTCTATATATGCCAGCTATACATGTGGTGACAGTGGTGAGCATGATACAGCGCTGCGAAATATGCTGGCGCTATATAAATAAATGTTAATAATTAGAGATGTCGCGAACTGTTCGCCGGCGAACTTGTTCGCGCGAACATCGGGTGTTCGCGCTCGCCGGAAGTTCGCGAACGTCGCGCGACGTTCGCCATTTTGGGTTCGTCATTGTTGGCGCTTTTTTTTGCCCTCTCACCCCAGACCAGCAGGTACATGGTAGCCAATCAGGAAGCTCTCCCCTGGACCACTCCCCTTCCCTATAAAAACCGAAGCCCTGCAGCGTTTTTTCACTCTGCCTGTGTGTGCTGAAGAGATAGTGTAGGGAGAGAGCTGCTGCCTGTTAGTGATTTCAGGGACAGTTGAAAGTTTGCTGGCTAGTAATCGTTTTGATACTGCTCTGTTATTGGAGGGACAGAAGTCTGCAGGGGTTTGAGGGACATTTAAGCTTAGGTAGCTTTGCTGGCTAGTAATCTACCTTCTACTGCAGTGCTCTGTATGTAGCTGCAGTGGGCAGCTGTCCTGCTTCTGATCTCATCTGCTGACTGCTGCAATAACAGTAGTCCTTGTAAGGACTGCTTTTATTTATTTTTTTGTTGTTTTACTACTACTACTACTACTACTACTATAAGAGCCCAGTGCTATTAGTCTAGCAGTGTTGGGGAGTGGGACTGGTGTGCTAATCTGCTGCTCCTAGTAGTTCAGCAGCACCAACTTTAATTTTTTTTTTTTAATATTCATTTTTTTTTATTTTACTTTTTTTTATTTTACTACCGCTGTAGTAGTGTATAAGTTGACCTTTTAGGCATTATTTGCCCAGTTTTTTTGGCCGCAGCCACTGAAGCACAGAGGCCAGAAAAAATATGCCATATAAATGCTGAAAATAGTCATTTTTTGCCATACGTTGACTCAACGTATATGGCAAAAAATTACTATTTTCAGCATTTATATGGCATATTTTTTCTGGCAACTGTGCTTCAGTGGCTGCGACCAAAAAAACTGGGCAAACAATGCCTACAAGGTCAACGTATGGCAAAAAATGACTATTTTCAGCATTTATATGGCATATTTTTTCTGGCAACTGTGCTTCAGTGGCTGCGTCCAAAAAAACTGGGCAAACAATGTCTACAAGGTCAACGTATGGCGAAAAATGACTATTTTCAGCATTTATATGGCATATTTTTTCTGGCAACTGTGCTTCAGTGGCTGCGTCCAAAAAAACTGGGCAAACAATGCCTACAAGGTCAACGTATGGCAGTTGTTTAAAGAGAACAGTAGATTACTAGCCAGCAAAGCTACCTAAGCTAAAATGTCCCTCAAATCCCTGCAGACTTCTGTCCCTCCAATACAGAGCAGTATCAAGCAGATTACTAGCCAGCAAACTTACTATCATCTGTCCCTGAAATCACTAACAGCTCTCCCCCTACACTATCTCTTCCAAGCACACACAGGCAGATTTTTCAGATACATTTTTGCCCTTGATCCCCCTCTGGCATGCCACTGTCCAGGTCGTTGCACCCTTTAAACAACTTTAAAATCATTTTTCTGGCCAGAAATGTCTTTTCTAGATGTTAAAGTTCGCCTTCCCATTGAAGTCTATGGGGTTCGCGAACCGTTCGCGAACCGCTCGCATTTTTGCGCAAGTTCGCGAATATGTTCGCGAACTTTTTTTCCGACGTTCGCTACATCCCTATTAATAATAAGCATTGCTGTCGAGTTCTTGGTATATTGCAGCTAGGGCAGTAATTTGTATGTTTTCCCTGTAACTGCACATGCTTCCTCTGAGTATTCAATTATCCTCATATAATAAAAATCATACAGAAGGTTAATTGGATCTCAATAAATATTGACGATAGCATGTAATTGGGACCTTAGGTATGTTCCACTGTGGCAATGACTGATGTGATTGTTGTAGACATCACTGATATATAATTTGACAATTTTTAACTTAATGCCAACAGTTGAAAATAATAGTGATTTATTTTGGTCCCTGGTGCAGCAGAGCATACTATCTAATTTCCCTATAACATTCACACAATACACACAGAAGGGTAGTTTCTTCCACTGGAGCGGTTAAAGGTTTTTATCTATTGTTTATGCTAGGTTATATATAACTATTGTTAGGAAATTATGTTAGGTAAGGATGTACGGTTAGCACCCCCTTATGAGAAAGGGACACTATTTCTGTGAGGCAGCAGGTCAGAATTTGTATTTTCTTCTTCATACAGCACAAAGCATCACATCACTCTCTGGAATCATTTAAACAGTGCAAATTGGCAACAAAGTATACAATAGAGTTTTCAGTGGTGCTCCTGATAAGCTTGGCTTTTCTACAGATCGGGGATGTATTGCTCATACAGAGAGATCAATTTCGCTCCTTGCACTAAGATAACCAAATTTCTTATTTAAAAAAATTGCCCATAATGCCACCCATCGTAGCTTGTTTGATACTGCTATCTATGGCGAGGTTCTTACTTAGGGCATGTTTACTAAAGGGTAAAAATAAAAATTTGGAGTAATTTCACCAAAAATGAAGACTTCCCTCTACATAGCCAGTATTAAAAGGAGAATACTCCAAATTTTGTAGAATTAACTTTACAGTGGTGAATATTCTCTTTGCATTGGCAGAACGTCACCTCTCTTCTAAAAGTGAAGTTTCTCCATTGAAAATTCTACAATTCACTAACAGCACAAAATTATATTTTAGCCAGGTTTAGACTGGTGAAATACCATAATAAATATAGAACGGACACTTTTATATCTCATCATCAGCATTTCTCTTTCCATGCTGATTTTCCCTACTACTATTGTATAGGGAAAAAATATAGGCACATTTTTATAGAGAATTTAATCTAATCATTATTAGAACTTAAAATGTTATTATTTTCCTGATACTTTTTATTCATCTGTGTGTATTTATTTATATAGCACTACAAATATATGCAGTGCTTTAGAAGGCATACACACAAACAGGGGTATAGCTATAAATTAAACAGTGAAAATATCTACTTAAAGGATAAGTAAACATGAAAACATTATGTAAAATGGCTCAAGGTGCCTTTACAACACTTTCTCAATTTACATGAACTGTTTTTTTTCAGTTTCAGAGCTATTTAAGTTTTTATTAACAGCCAATATAGTTAATTTAGTAACAAGTTTGCCACCTGCTGGTCGGTCCTGTAACTTGAAGTCAAATACAGTCAAAAAGAGATACCTTCACAAAGAAAACATAAATGTGCTCTGCTCAGGAAGGAGACGGGAAAGGGTATCTGAGGCTTCTGATCTCTTTCCTGAGCAGAGCAAGATCAGAACAGTTCTATTTTTGAAAGAACTGTAAATCTCTTTTTGACTGTCATTGACTGTAGAATTACAGGACTGACCAGCAGGTGGTGTAATTGTTCCAAAATGCATTATATTGGCAGTCAATAAAAACTTTAACAGCTCTGAAAATGGAAGAATAAAGAATTCATGTAAAAATAATAATGGCAAAAGAACTTGGAATAGCACCCTGTGCAATTTTACGTTCAGAGTTTTTAAAGGTTTACTTATCATTTATGTTCTAGGTGTTTCAGCACACAGTTGCGATGAGCCCTTTAGAGCTAACAATCTGCTCTTGTCCCACTGGAAATTGAGCATACATAAGGAAAACTAATAATTGTATTTGAACAAAGCATGAGAAATTACATGTTATATTTTCTGTCTATGGCTGCTTACATTCAATCTTTTCTCCCCCACACAAATTATTTTATCTTCCCTCCTCACCAAAATCAAGTGTTCTCTAAAAACCCATTTAGAGACTGAGCAAAAGTAAAACCTTTAAATTTTGTTTGCATAACCTAGACTTAGGAAATTATGCATAGCATGTTAGTCATACCACAAGATAAGATATCCCATTAAAAATATTTTGCACGATATGGTGAGAGTTAAGAAAACAGTAGGGTTTTCACTAATTAAGCTGGTAAGCCTGAATGTGCAGTCACAGAGCTGTCAGCTGGAGTGACATTTAGCAGAACCTCTTTGCTAATCCGGGCCAGATAAATCTGTAATGCAATAAAACATACACTGTCCCTCTGAATGTTGTAATAGTCATGAAGCACAACTTAACACAGAAAGTCTTTTCTGATATATGATATCATTATTGTAAGAGACATTTTGTCAAGGCACTTTACCTAGTAATGTGTGCTGTGAGACAACTACAGTCCTGTCAATAGGTCTCTTGGGGCTGATTGATTTAAATGCATTCTGTAGGTAAAACAAATTATTTACAGGACTGAGCTTTGTAATACCATTCTGCTTTCTCTATAGAAATCCATATTTAGCTATTAAATTGTGTAAACAAGATTTGATAAAGCGTATTGCACCAAATACATTTTAAGATTTATGAAACACTATAAGGTGATAAAAACTTTTATTCTATATAGAAGACATAAATAAACAGACCTACCAGACCTTATTAACAGATGTACTGAACACCTACTGACTCTAGTTAACTTTGTTTGTAGGAAGGAATAAACAAACATTGCTGTTACCTGCAATTACATTTACAAAAAAACGTTACATTTTGCAGTGAATATATGTTGGAAAGTTACTTTGAACTACATTTTATTTCATAATGCAAGAAATCGGTTTTGCTGTAAATGGCTTCCATTAACAATAAGGCGGATTTGTCACACCTCTAATTTATCACTCCAAGGAAGGGAGTCACAATGCTACAACTCACCCCCAATTTAAAGTGAATGAAAAGCACTGTGTTCAAGACTTTTCCTATCTAGTGACAAATGAGTACTGCAAAAACTCTAAGCATATCAGAATGTAAATAACAAAGATTTGAACTCGCACCCCCTACTTTCTGGGTCATGGGCAGTAACACCCCCAAAATCCCACTAACATTCCACCCCTGATCATGACTGTCCCATTTAAATAGAAAATGATGTTTTTCCTATAGATGAAATAATTGTAGTTTATGTAGTTGTGCTTATTTCTTCTCCATTAAATTTTCACACACTTTTGTATGGGAAACACAAGCCTTGTGATTAATCTCCATATTGGAAAACTTTTTGTGCAGTTTGTACCAGAATTGTTATAGATTTTATAATTAGAAATTTTAACTAAAGTTTTGTATAGGGGAAAAAATGAAGAGTAAAGGTGGACTGTAAATGCTGTTATCTTCAACAGATGTTCGGCTACATTATCCCTCTTCTTTTCTGTGGAAAAAGGCACTTTATGGGGGTTTAGTCTGGCAATGACAGGCAACGCTGAGGTCAAATCAGTTTATTTATTTTTTTTGAGAGGAAGAGAGTGCAAAGATGAGACTTTCAAAAGCTTCGCCATAATAAGGTTTAGGGAGAAATTGCTGACTTTGCTGAGCAGTGATTCCAGCTGACAGGACCTTTTCTAATGTTCATTACTTCATTTCACAGTTCAAGTTGTCTTGAAAATATATCAATTTATGCGTGCATTACATACTCGTGCCTCTGTTAAGAATGTCTTCCTTTAGTTTTCACCTACAGATTTATTTTAGTCTTTTGCCATGTACATTAAGTTAAATAGCAATCACTTATGCTCATCTATAGCATTTAGCAGTCACAATAGGTTTAATGTCTAGTAAATTAAAAATGTGTATTGACACTAAAATAATTTTTGACCACATGGATAAGCAAGCTCTAAAATGTTCCTATCCATATTTTAGATATGATTTTCACTTGCCCAGAACTAAAGTAATGTTTTAACCCAAGCTGTGGCTGATGGAGAGTCAGCAGAGGGCTATTTTGAATGCTTTGTCAGTTTTATTATAGAGATAATCCAAGATTTGTCACATATGTTTCCATCTTTATTGTCACATACTGAAGGAAATATTGAATAAAATTGTACATCGATTATCTCAATGCTAATTCTAAATTTTAGTGGTGCCCATATCAATCTATAAAAAGCCTATGCAACGGTTATGATTCAGCCTTTCTGTGATACATCTTCATGATCCCAGTGAACTATTTTTGTACTTGAAAGTAGATCATATTTCATTTTTAAGAACGTTCATGATTTATCTAGCCTAAATGTATTAATCGAGAATGTTTCTAGTCGTGTAGGCATGAGACATGGTGTGTGGGTAAAAAAGGGAACATTATTTATTTTTGTCAGAGACTTGAGGGGGGCCACATGGGTCATATCTGTTGCTTTTGAATCTGAGCTGAATGCTGAGGATCAATTACAAACTCACTGAACAGAAATGTACCACGTGGCCCCCCTTCAAGTCGCTGACTAGCTCAGAGTTATAGAGCTGAAAAGCAGGAAGTAGTGTTCTGGCTATAATGTTACACATCCAGTCACTCCAGCCTTTTTACATTACATTTTTGCCTAACTAACTATATTAAAAACATTTTTATTTTATGAACTGTTCCTTTAACATTTTCAAGGTAAACCTCATTTTAACTAAAAGATGTTCTAACTGTGATATTAGTCTGCTGCTTGCTACAACTATGCACTTTGTCTGCTTGTCTGCTTGTCTGATATTTAATTTTTCAGTCAGTTCATCAGAATCAGAAAGGCTCTGTAAAATGCTGTAGCTGGAGGAGAGAAGAGTATGCCAAATTTTTTCCTCTAGTTTGATAACATGCATCCCTTATATTATTGTAGTTCTGAGTTGTTATTTTTAAAGATAGAAGCTTTTATAAGCACTAGCGAGTCTTTTGAACTCTTTTGCCTAATATCAAGGTCTTGGTTGTCTGTAAAAAGTAAATATAATAAATTTAGCACTGTTGTTTGCTATGCAATAAAATCAGATTTGTAAGTTCATTGTTAGATTAAAGTTCATCTCCATTATAAGAGATTTAGTTTCAAGAATGGAGTTCAGACACCATAAGGGCTATTAAGTTTATCTTTACGTTTATAACAAACATAATATTTATGCTGTATTTATTATGTTTGCATTAATGCATAGAGGATTCAACAGGAATGCACTATAGACTTATTTCTAATTAATATTAATAACAAATGGTAGCTTATACTGTTTTAAGACAGTCCAAACTGCCTTTGCAAGAGGGGAACACCTGAGTTTCTTTATTTATCTTATGACTTGACTTGGTTAGTTGACCGAGATTTATTCTATGTGAACTCTTTGGTAGCACTAAACAACTGACCCCTTATGAACTTGACAGCCACTTCTTCGCCTTGTATGTTGGCACCTGCTGTGCCTGGTGGGCTGCCCTAAAGATGGCACAGGTGAAACCACTACTTTTCCCTTATTAAATGATTCCTATTTACAATTTAGATGTAATATGCTATTGCTTCTTCTGGTATTTGGTTTAGACATGTTCAACCACATACTCCCTATTATGTATTTCCCCAAGAAAATCCTAGTTTTTTTATTGGCTATGCCCTGTTTCTCTACCAAAAACCAGAGGGTTGGAATACATAGATAAGATGTTTACCTTGGTCAAATTCGCTTAAGAAGCCCTTGGGAAACCAAAATATATTTCAGAAGATGGAGACCATGGGTAGAATAACTTACATTAAGTTAGCCAAAACTAGAACAAGCTCTAGCATTAGTTATTGTATCCTTTTATTGGTAATGTAAAGTGATGTGCAGAATGGCAGTGTACCCCTCCCTTCCTTAATTCTTTTGTTTCCCTTGTTGAATCTTAATAAAAATTAACCTAGACAAATACTAAACCTCAGTACAGAGTAGTAAATGCCTTGCCAAAACCAGTAGTGAGACATTCTCTCACTGATACCTTAGGGACCAGTTCATAGGCAGCAGTCAGGCCAAGTTGACAGATCACATTGGGTAATCTAATACCTTTTGGACGACTAGAACATTAGCCTAGTCCTATCCCTACTGACTATGCCTTACCTTGTGCACTTTTTCATCTCCAATTTGTACCTGTATGTTAGCCTCCCATCCACTTAGACTGTAAGCTCTATGGGACAGGGACCTCCTTCCCACTATGTCTCTAACCACATAGCACTTAAGCTCTTTGTCCTATGATTCTGTATATATTTATTATGTGATTTGTCTCCCCCATGTATACTTTTATATATATATATATATATATATATATATATATATTCACAGTTATGGATGGCAGATGTCTATTCCCATCCAGTTTTATCAGTTGCAATACATTTTAAAAATGAAATAAGATTTTGATATGTTAAAGGATTAAAGAAACTGACTAACACTTGGAGAAATAAAAATTCTGGAAAAAGATTATGACTTTAGGATTTGTGCATAATGCATGTATTGGGGCTGGTTTTGTATGTAAGTATATATTATTTGTAAAGCGCTGTTAAGGAGCCGCAGCGCTGTACAGTGCATAAAATATATATATATATTGCTAACTCTAGTGGTACTACTGCTGTAGCTGTCTAAGGAGATTAATGCAGCAAATGTAAGCAGTATGTGAATCCAAGTCCTGTGTATATACCTGTGTATAACTACAAATAAGCACAGCAGTAATGCTGTGAACAGAAAGTTAACTAAATATCAAATGTGCTGTAGATTTCAGAGAAAATCCATACAGCATAACGTGCAAGCATAACTAATGGAAATTGTTGTGTAGTATACTTACTGTTTCATTATATCATATATATATATATATATATATATATATATATATATATAAAACGGTCCCGTGTGAATCGAAACGCTTAGATATGGAAATGGAATAAACACTGCTCACTTTTTTTATCAAAACCGTGTGCCGTGAGTGCTTTCTGCAATTGGACTATATGATTTTTGGTGAGCACTCTGCCTTTGCTGTTAGGAGTGGTGAATGCCAATATACAGTGAATATATATATATATATATATATATATATATCTATCTATATATATATATATATATATATATATATATATCTATCTATATATATATATATGTATATATATATATATATGTGTGTTTAGCTCCTTAGGGTAGGGACACACTGGGCGACTAATCGGCGCGACTTTCCACGACCAATCTTCCCCGAATGCCTCCCCTCGCTCTGCGCCTGGCTAAAATGAAAAATCGCCTGCGCTAATCACACGCGGCGATTCGTTTTCCGAAGTCGCCCGAAGTTTCCTCGTGAGGCAACTTCGGGCGATTTCGGAAAACGAATCGCCGTGTGTGATTAGCGCCGGCGACTTTTCATTTTATCCAGGCGCAGAGTGAGGGGAGACATTCGGGAAGAAAAGTCGCTGCGATTAGTCGCCAGGCGACTAAATCTCCCCAAATTGCCCAGTGTGTCCCTACCCTTATATTTTTACAATATGTAAATAGTATAGACAAGGGAAACAGATCTACATAGCGATGAATTGTACGTGACAGGAGGAAGAGGATCTCTTACTCAAAGAGTTTTCGATCATTACGTTTTGAGTTTTCTTATTTGCCATACATGACAGAATGGCACCGTTGGTGTCTTTGTAAGGAACTGTGGTTTGTACCTAAATAGATACAGAATGTGACTTGTGTTTAGAGCATCTGTGCATAGTTAGAAGACAAAGGAGATTCTGGTTTTTGGAAGAATGTGCTGTGAGTGCTGTTTTTAGCCGATATAATTTTAAGAACCTTGGATATTACTGCTGTCATCGTATCTAGTTTTTTGGAAGCAAATTATAGCACTAATAAATGGTTATATTTGTAGTATTTATTACATACTATTTAATCAACTAATGAAGCTATCCTGCCATAGCACCAAACAACTATAAGCTGAGTTATATTTACAAAAAAAAAAGGTCTTCAAAACAATGTTGCTAAATGTTTATTGTAAGATATTCTTCAGATACTGGTTTGCATATACATAATTTTTATTCAATTTCAGTTCAAAAACATTATGAAGAGATTTCTTCTCTCAAATATTTGCTATGCTTTTAATATTGTAAGACTAGTTAACATATGGGGCATATAAGAGCAATTCGTACAGAGAAAAATCTTAAATACAAATATACACTGGAGGTTTGCGACGTGCAAGTCTGGAAATGTGATGCCACTGCCAAAACAATGTTGACTTCTGCAACTTGAAACAACTCTGAAACACTCGCTTGCATTTTTTACTGTCATGAATTGTGCATGATTTGGAATGATTAGAAGCGCATTAGCAATGCCATACTCTGATGTCAACTTAATGTTTTCATTGATAAAAATTGCAGAAATTGCTGAAGAATAGCTAAATATTAAATAATAGTCCACAACTGTTCTTGAAATAAGAAAGAGTAGAGCAAGATGTAAACCTGGTTTGTGGACTTAGATACTCTGTAACTGTTTTGGATTTTCCCCCATATAATTTAGATAGTATCAAAACCATTCCCTGGGGCTGTATTTTAATTACATGTTCTTCATGTTTTATTGGCTTCCTATTAATTCCAACCTGGAGAACTGTTTTAGCTTGCATTCTTTGTAAGTATAAGTCAATATATTCTTACTCCCCAACTTTCCATCCGCTATATATATATTTATATATCAAATTAATTAACACAGGATTTGTTCAATAAACAGACATTTAGTTTTGGAGTCATTTTCAATTATAAAAACATTAATTGTGACATCAGTGGTAATTCTATGCACCATGTCCCTAATTTTCAGATTTTTTGTTTTGCATGTTCACAGTATAACTTATCTTACTAACATCCTTGTGGCAGCAGACTGTTACAAAAACATGCAAATGCATCATGATTTCTGAATGGTACTAATTGCTTAACGCTGACTAACACTGTGTTTCCTTTCTGCTCTCTGTTCTTAAATAGCCAAAATAATTCTACTAAGAAATATGCGTTTCTGCTTATTGTCAGTTTTTATGATCTCATCACGCACACATCTAAAAATAGACATGAAAGCTATGGAATAAGAGTCCTGAAGTAGGTTCCATGCCCTACAACAGATTTCAGACCATGTACACAATTGTAAAAAAAAATTAATTACATTAAACATAAAGCATGTTAGCTAGACTCAAACAAGTCATTTCTCTAGGACAGCACTATAAGATGCACATCATTGCATTAAAAAGCACAACTGTCAGGGCATAAAACTTGTATATAGACTACATGGATATATGGATTTAGCACCAATGAAATACAGCCATAGTGTATTGATGTGGTTTAAATTCTGTAAAAACATTTGACTTGGAAAGACCTGGCCTTATTGATGTTAAACAGTCCCATCCAAAATCCCTTCAGGCCAATAGTGGCAACAAGCAGAATGTGGAGACCTTTTGCAATTATGTGGAGACCATTTCCAATCCCTGTTGGGCTACTTGTAACAGACACAGGGTTGTATACATACACTCACATTTCACAGTATTTAATATATATCTTAAATAAGGCTTATTCTTGCAAGTTTAAACATCACCATATATGTGTTAACATAGTACCAGGCCTGTAGCCAGATGATTTAGTGTCTATATAGACACCCCAAAGTGACATTCTCTGTTGCTGTCATGGAGCAGCAGTAGAGATTGCCACAACCAAAAACACACTGTAATGTCTCTTGTGTTCTGACTGCATTAGTGTTCCCCAACTTTAGAAAAATTTAGTCTATAGAATCTGTTTCTTGGTGTCTTTCTATACCAGCAGTTAGTGTTTGTTATTAAAACAACTAAATATTTAGATCAAATTACACTTGCAAAGAATAAATTTCCCCTTGAAATTATAGACATTCACGTAGATTATTTCTAAATCATCTTATCTTCATCAAAAACTGACAATAAGTACATTTATTGCCAATATACTATTCTTTTAAATTTTTTTCTGTTCTGTGATACTCAACCTTTGCCCACAAAAATAATAGATTTATGTACCATGATATAGACAACGTTGAGACATAGATTGTCTTTTTTTCTCTAACATAATTTTTTAGAAAAAGTCCTGTTTTAGGCGACCTTAAAAAAATACAGCACTCAAGTTGTTTATTAACTAGAGGTTCCATTCTACAACTTCTAGTCTTAATTTTAATATTTAAAATGGCAATTCCTTTAAGGAAATATTTATGATATAACAATATTTTGTTTAATGAAACCAACAAACAGAGGTAACCCCCCACCCCCCATATTGATTATGTTGGGACCTTAAACATTTTCACAGTTTTGTTAATTCTTTGACAAAAAAAAGACAAAACTCACCCTGATTGAATAATTGGCAACAGGTTGAGTATCACTGGATAACCTGCTTCTACACCCACTTTCACAATGCATAGGCTGTGGTTCCATGACTTAGCATTATTAAATTGCACTTATCAATCATTCTTGCCAGGAATGCCATCGCCTACTACATTAAAGAAGTCAGAGAAGTCTGGTTTCAGCAGTCCCTCTCCTTCGCAGACCTCTTCCCTTGGAACAGCATTCACACAGCATCATCGACCTGTCATTACAGGACCCAGAGGTGAGGCCTTACCTAAGGAGTCCCTCTCCCTTAATCCCACATCAAGTAATTCGGGTTCATGCTGTGTCACTTTTTTTTTCAAAATATTTTCCTAATCCTAGATATTTATTTGAATCCTCAAGAGTTTTTTTTTCAAATGGCTTCCCCAGCGTATTTATAAAATACATTTAGTCCACCAAACAAGTTCACTGATAAAAGTATTTAGGGCTGTTTCTGTAACTAAGAACTGTATATCCTTTATCCCCCTAATAAAGGGAAATCTCTTTGATCATATTCAGTGCTGTCAAACTGTCAGTTCTCCGAACAATCTACAATATAAACCTCCCACAAAACCTTTCCCCTTGCTTGAAATGCATTCATGTTTGTTTTAAGGGCAAAATATATATTTTTAAACAGAATTTACAAAATGTAGTGACACCACTTTGTACGTGGCTGATATAAAGGAAAAATCAGACTAGTGTATTCTTTTAAAAATGATTGTACATTATAACATAGGGCTATAGTTAAAATGTGTTGATATATGATCTAAAAAAAACCTTATGAAATGTCGCACTAAGTTAATCTAAATTGTAAGGTCTATTTCTAATTTAGAATAAATAAAACTGAAAACATTTATTAATATTCCATTTATCCATTGCCTAATTTAGAAGGAAGAAGTTAGCTAAATATTCATATTTTAAAATGTATATTTATATTAGATTACTTCTTTTGCATCACTTCCTGCTATGTTAGCATACCTAGTAAAGCTCAAGATGGTGTCATTGTTTGGGTTGATTTTGGCCCCATGGGAGTAAGGCACCATATGAATATCTTATTTCAAGTCAATTTAAAAAGAAAGCTATTGTCTCTGCTGATAATTGTACTTATATTGACCGGGTACCCTAATCCATAATCTTTTCGAATCCTAGAGCACTAAAGGATACAAAATCATGCCGCTTACTGCTCAGTTGCATAGCCATTGAGTACAAAGTGAAGAGCGAAGTGCTCTTTGTCAAGAGAAATACAGTATATAATGTCTGCCATAGGCAAGCAATAAGTACAGGGCTAAATTTATCCTTATGCTGATTGGCATTGCCTAGATTGGGCATCTAATTGTCTCACAATTTAGGGAGCATCAAAGTAATTCTAGAGCAACTGGACTTGGTGAGTAATCATTGAAGATGGGAGTTGCCAGTTGAAACTCACAGAGGTGCGAATGCTGCGTAGTTACTGTGATAGGATTACAGTAGGATAAGTGGAAGAGTTTATATGCAAGGTACTTCCAAAACCAATGAGTTTAACTGAAGAAGCTGCTCAAACAGTGGCGGAACTACCGGGGGAGCAGGGGGTGTGAGCGGGCCAGGGCCCGCACCCCCTCAGGGCCCCCCGGCAGTCCGTGCGCCACTGAGAAATGCGGACTAATGCGGCGGTACGGAGGGGGCGGAGCCCGGCTGCACGTCACGCACCAGGGCCTGTCCCCCTCAAAGAACGCTACTGTGCTCAGATGAGTAGTGAAACATCTTCAATGATTACTCAGCAAGTCTAGTTGCTCTAGAATTACTTATACTAGATACACCATGACCTGGATAAATGAGAATCTTCATAGTAGTCTGGCCTTTTACTTCATTAGCACTTTTGTTGTTCTGCCCTCAGGAAGTTTTGGACCATTTTATTTCAGTACCGTACTTGAACAGTTGTACCTGAACTGTTGAAGATATATTTCTCACTGCATTCCACAGAAATAAGACACCACAGCAAAAATACAAAACAATGTTTTTCCTTCTAGCATTTCTCATTAATTTGCTATCATTGCTGGCTTTTATTCAGGATGCTTTATTACCATCTTAAATACTAATATACTAAACTGAAATGCATTTGGAAATATTTTTATCTTGTAGTTCAATATGATTCTGCTTTCTTTATTTACTTAATAATTGTATGGCAGTTCTTTGAAAATACATTCCTCCAGTTACTGAAAACCTCTGCTGCTTTGTGTTAAAGGGGTTAAGCTGCCAGCATCTCATAATCATTTTATTTCTCTTTAACAATTCTCTCTGGACCAGTGGCGCCTCTTGTCTTTATCTCTATGGTTAGTGGGATGATCTATCTGACAGCTTCTCAGATAAAGCTGTGTGTATGTTCTTAACAACACTTCTCATTGTACTCGCTTTTCTTGGTAAAGGGTGTATAAGAATGCCCTCGTGTTTAAAGTAGCTTTATTATAATTTACAGTAACAGGATACTTCTATTTTTCCTGTCTGTTTGTGCCTGTAAAATGTGTGCAAAAGAATGGTATATTACGATGTATAATGTTTTTCTATAAATAATATGACGGCTCTGCTCAGTTAAGAGATTAAAAATCAAAACGTAGTAACTGCACCACTTTAATTATGTGAGTGATTTTTATTTAAGGTCATTCCTTTTTACCTAGGAAGAATTTCCCCCTTTTTTAATAATAACAAATATGAATTATGAAGTATAGCAATGACATTCCTTGTGGTAGTGGACAAACTGCTCCATCCACATGCTCTAACTATACATTATGCAGGGATGCTGCGCCATTAAGATAAGTTGAAAAACTCACCCCAGGCAGAAGCACAGAGCAAAAAAGTTTCTCCAAGTACATTTAAGAGCAGAATTACCAGGTTTCAAACTTTTTGGCTTTTCAAGAGCAAGAGAGTGCAATTGCACTCTCTGTACTAGCGATGTGCCCCATCGGGGCAAAGGTAAGTGCTAAGAGGTGGTGGTGGGGGGACAGTATTGCAGGAGCCGCATCAGGTGACTCCTTACAAAGGATCGGAGTTGAATTTATGATCAAATATTCCTGCCTTCATTTCTAAATTCGTAATGAAAATATTTCTTTAATTAAGACTAGCTAGAAACAAGGGTGATAGAGCACTGAACCCAGTACAGAATTCCGAACCGTGTCTTATTCACAATAATTGAGTAAACCATTTTCTTGCAATTTGCAGCTAGGTGAATGAAGATATATAAGATCTAGTGATGATCAAAAAATTTAGCAGCAAACTTCTGAGTTTTGCGAAAGTTTGCCACTGCTCATTTTGCTTTGCACGACAAAAGAAAAAGACGCACAAAAAAAAAGACGTGACAAAATGTAAACAAAAAAACATACATCATTGTTATATTTTGGTTGTCGCCGATTTATGTTTTGGTAGCGAAGGTACCACAGTGCTTTATTAGCAGGTTCATGCAGCCATTACACTTCAACAGTAATTTCAACTCTAACACTTTGAAGCTGTATAGAAAGTACTATGTATGCACAGTATAAGTCTTGTGCACAGTGACACCTACAGGCCGTTTGTATAAACACCACAATCATTTTATCCTTCCCCACTCCTTCCACATCAACCAAAGGGATCTGAACTGTCCCACTGTCTATATAAGGACATATAGATGGTACTTTTTGGTAAAACAGCAACAGGGTTACTAAGGGGTTTACTTATTAAAATCCAAATGGTAAAAACTCGAGAAAAAGTTTTTTTTCGAATTTTTGGTGAAAAAGAAACTAACATTTTTCGAGATTTATTATACCCCAAGGCTGCAAAAAGTCTGAATCCAAAAATATTCCATCTTCAACCTGTCAAGGTCCTGTAGAAGTCAATGGCAGAGATCCTATTGCAATTTGAAGTTATTGTCTGTGATGGGTTTTGCACAATAATCCAAAAATTTTTGGGCTTTTCTGCCGATTTCACAAAAAATTCGGACTTTTCAGGCATCAAATTTGAAAAAGTTGCGGTTTTTGTCTAATCGTTTTTTTTTTTTTAATAATGGTAAATCGTGGATTCTAGTTTGGTTGGATTTTTTTTAATTAATCAGAAATATTCAGATTTTAGTATTTAACCCCCTAAGTGTAGTAGTAGAGACCATTACCAGTTGACCAGTGGTGATGTAAAAATCACAGTGACTAGTGGTCACAGAAAAATCACAAAAAATTGTCAACATGATGAGTCTTGTTTTTTCTATTGAAACAGTTGTAGCTTAGTGGATAAGGTGGTCCTCTAACAATGTAGAGCATGTGCATTTCAGTATACTGAGCAAAAAATGCATGTGATTTTGCCCTCCCAAAGCAGAAACAAGGTGCCACGAAAAAAACGGCTGCAGAGTTAGGAGCATTTTGGTGAGCTGTTAAAACAGTGTTGATTTGTATGGACAAGAAATGTAAGCACTTGCAATGTAAATAATCCGAGTGACAGCCTTCATAATATACTAGTCCTGTCTTTATACAAGGGCTGATTTAAAGAATGGCAACAATGATTGAGGCATAGCATGAATAAATTTTCTTCAGCAATATTTACGTACATGTCTGTCTTTGGTTTATCACCTTTGCCACTACATATATTTATATATCAACTGATATTATTCCTGAATATTATGATAAATTTTCTGATTTCTAGAATAACTTTTATTGGATTTTCCATTGTAGTACAAGTAATTCTTGGAGAGAATACAACCGGAAACTAGCATATTGCTGCATTTCCATTTGTGCACAAGGTCTCTGGAGGACGTTATCCCTCCAAGGCATATTTTTTTAGCTGCAAAAGCTATTTAAACTTATAAGAGCTAATAAAACCCATGCTGCTTATATACACACCTGTAATATATTCTATCTACAAGTGTCTAGATGGAAGCAGTGTATTTGAGGTGTTATAGAATGCCTCCAGTGCCTCATATCATTTCCTTGGCCCACAGTTCAAGATTTCAACCCTTCTCCTTTCACAAGCTTGCCTTTGTTCACGAACTCTGGAATGAACTCTTTATAAAAGAATAATTAAACCTTACTTACCCATTTTCATTCTAAGCCAGGAAAGGGATCATTAGGCTTTCTAGTTTTCATCAATTTTGAGAATGTCACCTTGATAGCAATCAGTAAAGCACAGCTCCATGGTATTTTCCAAATGTATATACAGTATATTAAGGAAGCCTGATAAAAATAAGCACAGCCCTCAGGTTTTCTCTTTTTGACACAGAAAGTTCAAGATATTGATTGCAACACATAAGAACTGGTCAATGTGGTATGCATCTACTGTATGTATTATACAGTTAGGAATGTGCAAAAAGTGGGGTAAAAATGCAGAGCAAAAAAAGATTTAAAAAAAAAAGCATGTGTTATAAATTGTGTAGAAACTGTGTTCTTATTCTAATTAAGAATTCAAAACTGTGTTCTAGTACCAAAGAGAATTTACCCCAAATTGGATTTGGAGGCAATTTTACTAAATACTCGAAGCTGTGTCCTAGTACAGATCAGTGGACTCCACCACAACCCAGAGAATTTACCCCAAATTGGATTTTGTCACTGAACCAAATGTAGGAGGTTGTTCACCCTTAAATTAACTTTTAGTATAATGTAGAGAGTTCTGAAACAGATTGCAATTGGTCTTCATTTTTTTATTATGGGTCCAATTTAAGTTTGGGTAATGTAATGAAGATTGACATGGTTTTTCTGCACAAAAATCCAAAATTCACAATAATCTTAAACTGGCCCCTATTTGTGGTTTTTGAATTATGTAGCTTTTTGTTCAGCATCTCTACAATTTTTAATTTCAGCAACTATCTGGTTGCTAGGTTGAACCTAACAGCAAGGCAGTGATTTGAAAGAGAGATTGAATGCAGGAGGGTTGAAATGGAATTTAAGTAAGATAATAAGAAAAACATTAATTTTATAGCCTTACAGTTTATTTGTTTTTAAGCTGTTGGGGTCAGTGACCCCAATTTTAGAGCTGGAAAAAAAGAGGAAGGCAAATAATTCCAAAACTATAAAAACAAATGCAGACCAATTTAAAAGTTGCTAAGATCAGACCATTCTAGAACATACTAAAAATTAACCTGAAGGTGAAACACAACCTTTAAGAAGGAACTGATCTTATAGAGCCATTTTGTACTTCACTAAGGGGCAGATTTACATAGTGTCGAATATCGAGGGTTAATTAACCCTCGATATTCGACTGCCGAATGTAAATCCTTCAACTTCGAATATCGAAGTCGAAGGATTTACCGCAAATAGTTCGATCAAATGATTAAATCCTTCGAATCGTTTGATTTGAAGTATTTTAATCCATCGATTGAACGAATTTTCTTCGACCTAAAAAACATTAGAAAGCCTATGGGGACCTTCCCAATAGGCTAAGATTGCACTTCGGTAGGTTTTAGGTGGCGAAGTAGGAGGTCAAAGTTTCTTTTAAAGAGACAGTACTTTGAATGGTCGAATAGTTGAATGATTTTTAGTTCGAATCGTTCGAGTCGAATTCGTAGTCGAAGGTCGAAGTAGCCAAAAAAAAACATTTGAAATTCGAAGTTTTTTTTATTCTATTCCTGCACTCGAGCTAAGTAAATGGGCCCCTTAGACTCTATATGTTGGGTTAGAAATATATCAGTTTTTTGAAGTAAGAAAAATGGAATGCATTAAAGATGATAAAGCAAAATTAGATGACGTCAAATAGTGGCAGTTTATGCTATATACTTGTTGCAGCATTGCTAAGTAGGTGATACAAGCAAATTACATGGTACTCTCTCTCTTGATGCTTTCTTTAGTTGATGTCATGTCTGGATTAACAGTGGGTTGAATGTAGCTACAGCTTGAGACCCCTATGCAAAAACAGGTCCATCAGCTGACCCAAACCCCTAATACCAGAACAATGGACTGGACATTATTTAAATTATTTGCTTTTATGTTAATGATAATTGATTAAAATTTACATTGGCATAGGAACCATTCTGTGTGCAGAGCAGATGCACTCTGCTCCCTTTTTGTATTAGCACCTTTAATTGGACATACAGCTCAGCGCTCTGCTGCTCAAAGGAACCCTGGACTTTACACCTGCCTTTAACATGTAAGTATAGGACTATCTCTGCACCTAACATCCAAAGGCTTACCTTCTGCCTAATGAATATCACAGTAATAATGAGTGAGCATGTGAATGCCCATGAACCACCCACAAGTTGTGCCAGCTTTACATGACACTCATTGTCAGTCTTGAATCTGTGCCCTTACCCCCTATACCCAGGGTGAGTAGAAATATCCCTCTCCTAAGCAGAAAGGAGCATACCATATTCATTCAAATAATTTAGTGATGTAGTACCAGATTCTGTTTGGCTACAATTTGTGTCTTTCAACATTTTTAGAACATGCTGCAGCCTGTTTTTTTTTTATATGAACATCTACAGTATACTTCTGAGTCTATTTATCTAAACAGTCTCACTCTGAGTGAATGGAGTGCCAGGCTCCCGTGTATCCAGATGCCTGCATAGTGCTTTGAAAGTGCCTAGCAAGCTCTGCTTGTGATTCAGAGCTTGAACGGCAGATCTGCAGGCAAATCTTCTGTCAGTTCTGTAAATCTCTGATCTCTATGAGAGTTCATCATTGTCTAACAGATTAAATATTAAATTCTGTCTGTGTATCGATATCCAGTGCTTATTACCTATTTCTACTTTTAAAAAACATATTTTCTAAATCTATATATGAATATGTTAAGACTGTCTCTCAAAGAAGATTGCTTCCATGAAACCTTGTACTTTTGCATTGTTATTACAACCATGAAAGGAGTTTAAATGTAATTTTTCTGTGTATGAAATTTGGCAAGTGCATCCCTTGACTTATGCTGGCCACACACCTAAAGATCTGCTCGCCAAACAAGCAAATCTTTCCCTGATGGGGGCTGATAAATGCAGTTTGTCTGTTTTGAGGACTGCATTAGAGAGCTGATGTGGGCTATGTCACAATGGGATTTTTAAACCTGTCCAATCAATATCTAGCCAATTTTTGGCCACATATTGGTCATATTGGACCGAGGGCCCCAGACACAGGCCAATAAGCTGCTGAATTGGTCAGAAAAGACCACATCTTTAGCTTTTATTGGCCTGTGCATGATCACCTTAATTTTTGTGGACAGTGCGTTGAAATATTTGCATGTTCTGCAGTTTAGACATAGAAACCCTCTAACGTCTCATAGGTCTAGTTCTTTGTGCCTAGTTCTTGTGCACCTTTACACAGAACATACCTAAAGATTCTTTCAGGTGCATTCTTTCTGCTGCTGCCTTGTGCATTTATATGGCTATATAGCAGTTGTAGCTGAAAACTTACTGGCCTTTGAAGTGAAAAAAGTAGTGTTATTAGCCAATGTTTCAGCTGCTTCAGCAATATCTTTCATGGTTAAGCAAGCAGTTAACCAGTGCTTCTTGTAAAATGTAATGTTTTGGAGTGGTAAGAAAGATATTTATTGATATTATAGCTCCACAAAAATCTGATAAAGTGAAAGTAATAACATAAAGGAACATTTCTTGGTTATAAGGTTATACAGGCACTTCATATAAAAATGTAGTTTATTTAGCTTTCAGTATTTGGCAAGTTGCAGAAATACAACTTTTGTATGCTACAGGCAAACATTAAAGATTCCCCCCACAAATGAGGGAAATTGCAAGTCTCTAGGGTAAACTTACTAGAATCTCATGTGTGATGTATGGGTTCCATGTAAAGTTCCCTGAATAGAGTTATCATCAGATTATGATACTTACGTCATTGTTCCCCAAATACTCATGTCATTTGTTGCTAAAGTTTACTATACACTCACACACATTTACTATTGTAAAGATACTTCTTAATGCAAGTTCAGTAATTAACTCTGATCAGTCAGCTACAATAAAGCGGCTCAGTATCGTAACTAGAGGGGAGCGGGCCCTGGTGTGGGACATGCAGCCGCCCCCAAACCCCCTCCGTACGTGATTTTGTTGCTGGCTACATCGGTGCGTAAGCTGCTGGGGGGCCCTGAGGGGGTGCAGGCCCTGGCACAATCACACCCCCTGCGATCAATGGAATATAAATGGAAGTTTTTAAAACACTGTCCAACATATCTATAAGACTCATCAGCTATGAATGCTTCTGTGTCTTCAGCTCTCTTTTCTTGAAATTACTGTATATATATATATAAGACATACACAGCAAGTATACATAATGAAGTCTCATTGCCAATATATATAAATTTTTGGACAGAGAACATGGGATAAATACTAACCTAGTATTTATTAAATTAATTGCCTCAGTACTATCATGTTAATTATTATTGCAGAACTGCCTGGAAAAGCAGGCAATTCATTAAAACGACAATTAAACAAAAGTCAGAAACCATGTAATTAGAAGTTTGTCTCTGCTTTATTGAGGAGAGCTTTGCTAGAACCTAGAAAACATAAAGATCACTCCATTTATCTGCTGATAGAGAGCTAGGGTTAGTACTATTTAAAATGAACTGTATAAGCTCCTGCTGAGAACGGCTTATAAAGGGCAGCGATTACCCAACTTCCCTTTTTGTAACGCATCAATAATTACTAGACCAACGCATAACTAAAAGTTGTATAACTATAATAATTTGCAGGCAGATAGATGTGAAAGACATCATGCTGAGTTAATTTGGCGTAAGTGCTACAAACACTTACAAAGACTGCAAGGCTATGTTTCTATGATAAGGATTAGTTTGAGAAACACAATGTGTATTTGCATAACCTGCTAGAAGTCTTTGGTATGCAAAAACATATCTAAACAAGTATCACTGTTTAAAGCACATTTGACTATTTTCTGGGCATTTATTAAGTAATAGCTCAGTAATGAACTTAAATCTTCATTTACCTCTAGCAAGACACCAAACTTTTTAATCTTATTGTTTGAGTATGATGTTGATCTACATTCTTAGTCATTTAGATTTTTTGTACAAGTTTTCAATTAATTAAGGTTTTGTTCTAATTTTTTTTGTTTTTTAATGGAATATTACTTTGTTTGCTAGAGTCAGTTAGTGAGAAGATATTCGAATAGGAATGAAAGAGATAAAATAAGAATTAAAACAATAACACTGTCACCGTTCAGTGATTCTGTTTTGGTTGCAAGTGTAAACTGATTCTAGGGGGCAGATCCACTAACTGTTGAATTTTCGCCAGCATCCATTTCACACCCATTGCAACTCTTCGCCAGAATGCGCCAAATGCGCTCAAACTACGCTAGTTCACTAATATGCAGAGTTTTGTCCTGGGCGCGGAACGCTGGCGACTTTTTGCTAGCGTTACTTCAGCAGTGCAAGCATTTCAAAGCGAAGTTGCGCTAGCCTTTCGAAAAGTTTCTAGTGATCTTGCGCTCAGGTCATACGGTGGGTGGGTAATTTAAAGTTGTATGGAAGTCTTTATTATAAATGTTGCTGCAAATTGTTCAAGTGTAGTCTTTTAGTCACCACTTTTCACCTTTATTTTATATCAGCAGTGCATGTGTCCAGTGGTCCACTTACCCATCGATTTTCCAGAAATCCAATTTATGACATAGCGCCATGCAGTAATTCAAATGTTTAAAAAGACTTTATTGAAGACATGGCTTCCTGATCTGTTACATATATAACGTTTCAGGCCTATTTCCAGCCTTTTGTGACTTGACAAACGGCTGGAAAGAGGCCCGAAACCTTGTGTATATTTGTAACAGATCAAGAAGCCGTGTCTTCAATAAAGGCTTTTTTAAACATTCAAGTTACCAGTTTATATTACAAATGTCCAGGGAACCTTAATAAAGGCAAGAGATTTAATATAATGCCCTACACATGAGCCCACTGTAAAATGAATGTTCTATATGTTAGGAAATGTCTGGAAAAAAACAGTTCCCCAAAAAAAAGTTTGTTAGAACTTTTGCAGGCAAAAAAAAGAAAAGATGGCAGCATTTTTTGAACTTTGATGCATTTTTGGCTCACAGGATATGATGTAAGTGACAGAAGATTGCCTCTTGTGAAAGAAGTAACGTTCAGTAAAAGTAAGAGTAGCGTCCATCACTAATAAATTGGCGATGTCCTTGCGGGTGGCAATGCTGGTGAAAGTCACTAGCATTAGCCAGTTTGCTCTTTAGTAAATCTACCCCTAAAGGTGGAGAGAGGCAGAAAAGTAAGCTAACAACAAAATAAAAAGAGTACCAATTCAATGTGAAAAATTTGTTTAACCACAAATACTGTGGTTAGTATTGCTGCAGTGCAATTGTCTTAGGTTGTAAATACTCCCTGGGCTTGTTCATGTTTCTAAAAACATACAAGACCTTTCACTGACTCTGTATAAAAGTCACCATAGTGTTTGTATGTGGTAGGGACCTTATATCATTAAGCTCCACTGGGGTAGGGCTGATGTGAATGATGCACGTTAATTGTAAAGTGCTGTTCAATATTATGACACTTTATAAATGAAGGGTAAAAATATGTTTGGTAATTTCATCTTTAACTTTAATCAATCATTCCTCATTTTGGTACACTTTAGTATCATTATTATTATTATTGTCATAATATATCTACTTGAGTGACCAATCACTCTATCCAGAAATGAAATAGCTTATAAATCAAATAGGTTTACTGTAGGGAACACTATGGTTGTTGACAGTGAGTCAAAACATTGCAGTTTCTTCCAGTACTTCATCATAACTACTGCACAAATGGTTTAAAGCTCTTCACTGGTGAACGGGGAGATGTTTGATCACCTCACACTTCAGTTAGTCATGTAAAATTGTATAGTAGCTAGCTTAACATACTGTATATTTACTGTAACTTTGTGTGATGGCAAATTGTCTAGAGCTTTACTCAGCCAGACCCTACAATTCAATCATTCAAATCAAATACTCACATATTTTGCAAAGTTGTAACATACATTATAACATTGGCAGTCTCTTATTACATATTTTCACAGAATTCGCTTTGAGGATTTCTTCCACAGCCATGAATATAGACCTTCTCTCAATTTATAATGGTCTTTTGTTAAGAAGGTTAAGAAAATCAAAGGTTTCTGTTATTTAAAAACAACCAGCGCTATGGCGGTTTTATCGTAAGCTTCATACTATTTATTCTGACAAATGTCACTGAGACAAGAATGTCCTGGAAAACAGTGAAGTTCAGACAATTTCCCCCTCATCTCAGCTATACAAATTTTAGGGGCCCATTTACTTAGCTCGAGTGAAGGAATAGAGGAAAAAAACTTCGAATTTCGAATGTTTTTTTTTGGCTACTTCGACTATCGAATGGGCTACTTCGACCTTCGAATAGAACGATTCAAACTAAAAATCGTTCGACCATTTGATAGTCGAAGTACTGTCTCTTTAAGAAAGAACTTCGACCCCCTAGTTCGCCACCTAAAAGCTACCGAAGTCAATGTTAGCCTTTGGGGAAGGTCCCCATAGGCTTTGCTAGCTTTTTTTGGTCAAACAAAAATCGTTCCATCGATGGATTAAAATCCTTCGAATCGAACGAATAGTGCTAAATCCTTAGACTTCGATATTCGAAGTCGAAGGATTTAACTTTGACAGTCGAATATCGAGGGTTAATTAACACTCGATATTCGACTTTAAGTAAATTTGCCCCTAAAAGAACTGGCTAGGGCCTTCACCCTAAATATTAATTTATTTGCATCTCAGGTACTATGAAAACTATCCATGCCTACAGAATCTTCTGCATGTTATAAAGATTCTGCCATTCACAGTCTGAGGTGGTTATCTGTCAGAAATTTAACCTTAAGTGGCTTTACTGATGTTTTTTATCGTTTCATTTAAGGACTTTTACTGTACTGGTTTTCAAATTTAGACTGTGTGAATTCCTATTTCTTCTTATTTTTACTTAAACATTGTATCACTCTTTAAGTTGGCTGTACCAAAAATGTGACTTCTATTTAAAGAGAACCAATAGAACATTTTGGCTCCCTAATGACTTGCATTATTTTTGTTAATCTACTATAGGAGAGCTATACTCCTTATCTATACTTTATAAAAGTGCATAATTTTTACTATTTAATCTGCAAGTGTTCCCAACTAATGGATGCCATTAAGGTATTCCCCACAGGTAGAGAAAAAGCTACTACAGATGAGCTAGAAAATGATTGTTCGGTTTTCTTTACTTATATCTTACATTATGCACTAGGGTGCAAAACCGCTTAAAGATCTTGGCAGAGTGCCCACCTTCCTTATTAAAGAGTCACTCTTCATATTTCCGATAAACACAGCTGTTATATGATGTTTGAAAGCATTTCACATCACTGGGAATCTTGGTGCTGCCAATTAGTACGTTAATATGGTCAATCGAAATGACAAATACATTGAGCAGATAGAAAGGATCTGGGGTTCCTAAACTGTGTGTTTGGGGTGGAGGGCCAGGATGACATTAGATTGTGAGTAATAAATTGTCCGTTTACATCCGTTTAAGATTAATGTGGCACAGTGTGCTGGCTTATTGCTGGTCTTTCTTGTTGCACACAGACTTTGTCAATAACGAAATGGAGATAGTTGGAAATGTGGATATTCTTAAATTATTTCAATCTAAAACTGATGCAGCACCATGCCGGATACATTTCTTTCAAGAAGAAAATAATTGATGATCTTTTTGTGATTGAAATGCGATTAATGGTTAGAGTACAGTCTTTAGACATTTGCCTGAACTTCTAATGTGCCATAACAATCTCTAACAGTATCTCATTTGTCTTTTTGTATTTTCTCTTCTAGCAAGTCCACATGCAACTCCATCAACTCTTCATTTTCCGACATCACCTATTATCCAACAACCTGGGCCATACTTCTCACACCCAGCAATCCGATATCATCCGCAGGAGACGCTAAAAGAGTTTGTCCAACTTGTCTGCCCCGACGCTAGTCAGCAGGCTGGACAGGTGGGGTTCCTAAATGTAAGGAAACCATTTTTATTACTTCTGAAGTATATGTAACGTCACAGAATAAATTTATATCCTGCAAACAGTGATAAAAAATATTGGTTCTGAATAGTTGTAGCATTGAATTGCTGGTGGGCATTGAGGGGTTGAATTGTTAGTGGATATTATTTAACATTATTTACAGTTCTCTCTTTAATCAATGTATTATGAACAGTCATATTAAAATTATACTTTACCCATTTACTAATTACATTTTTTCAAAATTGGCCACTTGATTGAAAAAAAAATGGAATGCAGTGACCCTGAAACCGTGGCTTGCACTATGTTTCTTACACACCCTTTAATATTGACCCCAAGTAGGTGCTCATTTTGACTTGGAGGTATAAATACATAGTTTTAATCCCAAACAAGGCCTCCTAAAGATGACAGTTTACATGCAGTTACCAAATAGTCAGGCAAAGCCCTTATTTGGCAACCCTTAGGAATTTCTTGGCTGCTTCTGTGGCTCCCACACACCTTTTATACATTTGAATATACATACTCACTGGTAAAAAAAAAAATTTGGTAACCCTTGCTGTACTGTATGTTTTAGTAATGATACTTATAAGCAAGTTCCTCCACCAAGGTGTAGTGCTAATAGTTGCATAGTGGTTCTAATTGTGTGGAATTAACATCACAATATTATCTGATTAGTGAAGTTTAAAAAGAACAAGAAAGTTGGTTTGATGTAAAGGAAAACATTTTGGTGGTTCTTGTCTCCAAGTAGACACTTGGCTTGGTTAGAATAATAAGCAATAACAATAAAGCCTCACAGTTAATTTGTATTTTGCGACATTGACAGCCAGGTAGGCTGGTACAGTAGGACACTTGTAGGCTGGAGAGAGGTAGAAATGGAAGGCAATTAATACTGTAAGTTAGTTATTCAGTTAGTGGGTTAATCGGAGCCATAAATATGTGAAATGGCAAATGGGCATTTTTTCGCAGTGAAACGTGGTGAAAATAATAGTACATAATAAATTATAATTGAAACAAAAAAAATAAATATAACATAACAAATGTATTTTTCATGCATATGTTTTCATGTAATTAAAATTTCTGAAAATATCGTGCAGTCACAATTAAAAATAAGTTATCTGCTTATGTATTACAGTTTAGATTACGGAGTTATGCAGCAAGTATCTTAAAAAAACTGTCTGGAACCTTTTGACCTATAATTGTGAATAAGCCCACTGCTCCCATGTACATAATGACCTACTAAATAGTGTGAAGGCACCAAATGAGTTAGCTTTTGCTAAATGAAATCTAACAGCTTGTCGAAAGACAGATGTTCTGGGTCTGTAATGTTATTTATACTTAGACATGAGGTACTTAAGTTCAAGTTGACCACAACTTGAACTTTATATACTACAAATATAATTCCTTCTTTGTCTTATTTATCCTGCCTGCTAATCTGTACGCACAGTTAAAACTATTTCACAAGCTATTTGACTTTTAGTACATTTCTCTATATTGAGATGATTCCTTAATAAAAATGTTTAGAAACAATAAAGTTAAACACTCCAAATAATATGTTCCAAATAATATGTGTGTACAAGTATATAGTTGGGGCAAGACAAATGCTGTGTGCAGTAATAATGCCCATTATGTCGTTCTCTACGTGGTAAGGGTACTGTTGAGGGAATACAGTATGTTGTATATACATAACAAGTTCACCACAATATAGGGCTATCCATTTTGGTCTATGTTGTTGACCAGAATTTTTCTTATCCTAGTGTCCACCTCTTATACGCTATGTTTATTTCATGTACTGCATGCAACAGATATCCACTAGAAAACCTCACCTAGACTGCAGCTACCATGAATTATATGCCACTCTAACCTTTTTTTTATTTTTTATTTTAATTTTGAAAAGTTTCAGGTTGGTGACAAAATGCTGCCCATAAACGGACATAGGTGTCATTAATTTTCTAACTACTAGACGGTCCAGAACTAATTCTTGAATTAGTGAATAAATCTATCTAAAGCTATTGTTGCCTACTAATATAATTTGCCCTTGACACAATTTGGTTAAAGTTTTATTCCCCTCTTATGACAAAAAAAGCTTGATTATTTTGTGTTAAGCATTTAGTTCAGCATTTCAACTGATTGTAGCCGGTAGTGTTGGGTGAATAAATTTACTAGGCACGAATTCACACAGAATTTCTGCATTTTGCCGCCGGCAAATAAATTGCTGCATCAAAAAAAATTGGGCGCGGTTCCAAATAGTAACGCGCATAAAAATTGTTGTGCATCAAAATTATTCAGACGCCCATTGACTTTAATGCATTTGGACAAAATAGTTATAGTCGTAAATAAAAATTGCTGCGGGCATCCACATTGCCGCGCGTCAAAATAATTTTGACTTCAATTCGTCTTGCAAATTTTTCGCCATTTTGTGAAACGGGACAAATTCACCCATCACTAGTAACCAGGATTGACTCGTGAATAATGAGGGACTGAGAGTTTACAGAAAGCAATTCTTTCCTAGCTAAACCCAGTAATATTTGAGATATTATTAGATTGATTTTTGAGTAGGTAAAGGGCAAAACCATAGCTTAAAAAAGCCTAAAAAGCATTAAGGAAAGAGATTTTTTTTATTTGTGGTGGAAAAAGAAAATAAAATGCGGTCGTTATATTGTTTGCTCTGTTTGCGGTCTCTTCATTTTGCTCCACATAGTACTAAACTGTCAAACATAGATCAATTTGTTGGTTGCTGTCAGGTCTGATACTGTCAAAATGCAGGAACACCTTCCAGCATAAATTAAATGGGAAAGATACCAACTGTTCCTGTGTGGAAAAAAAATTCAAGTTATACAAAGCAAATGAAATTTTGTACAGTATAACAGTGTAACACTCCAAATGTAGAGCATCAATAGGACCTATGGCAGAACACATGTAGAAAATGTTGGTGCAAATGTATTAGGTTTTATCTATTTCTGCCATAGTGTTTCATAATTGATAAATACATGACTGTAACAACACCTGCACAATTGCTTCAGGTCTTGTAACCCAAAGCACTGAGCAGATAACTTTTCCTCTTCTGCTATTTGGTAGCGAACATGTGATTTGTCTGATAGACCTGGAGCAAACATTGTACCTGTGATTCTAATGTAACATTAAAGTTTTTACTTTCACGTATAGTTGCTAGGGTCAGAACCTCGTATAGCAATCAATTTGTTGATTGCTATTAAGTTAGCTGTTATAGAATGTGTCTTTGCTTTGCTTGGCTGAAGTTGAAGGGGAACAGTCCCTGTTATAAAAATCCACTAAACTGTAGTGGATATTTAATAAATCTGCTTTTCTTTTTTTTCTTACAGTTTATATATTTAATGACTGGGTGATGGATGAGTTCTTCAACCCAACATGTTTTTCTCCTGAAACCAATACAATGATGCTATGAGTTGCTTACAGATTTTACCTGTTCTAAATTTGCTTGTACTCTATTGTCTTGATGATCTCGTACAGTTGTGATACCCATTTTCAGGTTAATTAGAGATCTTGTTTTGTTTTTTTTGATAGCCTAATGGTAGCAGCCAAGGCAAGGTGCACAATCCATTCCTTCCTACTCCAATGTTGCCACCACCTCCTCCGCCACCAATGGCTAGGCCTGTGCCTTTGCCTGTGCCAGACACAAAGCCTCCATCTACATCTACAGAAGGAGGAGCTGCCTCTCCCACGTCACCAAGTGAGTATATACAGGAACAATACATACACCCACTTCTACTGAAATTGCTCTGCTTTACACTGTTGGTGACTGGTAACCTTTTTTAATAGCCGAAAGGCTTTCATAGACTAATATATTGTGTACCCAATTAGTATGGCTCTGTCTTAGGGGCTTTTCCTAATGCTACATAATACTCATACATATAGCTGAAATTTTGAAATTTCTTTTTAAACAATACCACACAAATATACTTTTCTATCCTAACTTCTGTAGTTTGAAACTAAAGTACAAAGCTTTCCCCACATGTTGTTACATTGGGATGTGTCAGAGCAGGATTAATTTCAATAGCTTGGAAAAAATAAAGGTAGCCGATTGGACTTCAGATCAGTTGCCTTTACAAAAGGTTACAGCTGATAATAATCATGGCACATTTAGCTCTTCTGTTAGCTTTTCCCTTTAAAATAAAACCATATATTTGAGTGCCTTCAGTGGTTGGAAAAGGCCTAGAGTACATAGAACTTGTGTACATTTCAAAATATATACCTGATCACAGTTGAAGAGTGGATGATAACAACTTGCAGAGTTTGCAAAAAAACTGGTAGTCAAATAGTGAAATTGTTCCAGAAATGCTGAGGTCCATTTTGGTTCTTTTCTGCTAAAAGACTTCTTACTCAAGTTTAAGCTCAACTTCATATGGTTCATTTCACATAATTTATTTAGCAGCCTCCAAAGATACAAAAGCTTTGATATTCCCCGCATCCACATAATGCAGCCTGAATTTTATCAGCAGAGCAACGGAATGTTAAACTTGCAGGATGATACTTCCCCAAGTAGAACTTACAGTGTGAGAAAAGGAAAGAAAATATGGTATGAAAAGCTGTTGAACAAGTTCAAGTAGTTCAATTTGTAAGGCAAAGTGCAAAAGAATTATCTTAATTGGCATATAATTACCATATATAATAATTGCTAGTAATTGTGTATTGTTTTCCAGAATTTCAGTATAATTATACTAATCCCAAATTTTTGCACCGAATATTGTTGGCACAAAGATTTATGTGCAAATAGGTTCCACTTGCACTTGTCAGGAAAGGGATGGAACTTATGCAGGACATGGGCTAGGTCAACAGTCAGTTGCATACAGTCCATTTGGCACACTACTGGGTTCCTATAGGTACAACACACAAACAGAGAACTGTACTCAATGCCATGGCATGTCAGATATTAAGTAAACGGCACCTTTGCAATTAAACAAGTGCTACTGATGCACAAAGGTAAGTAAAGGTGGATATTTGCCAGAGGGTGTTAAAATTTAATAAATGCCCATCTTTGCAATTAATACATTTAGAAACAAACACGGGAAAGAAATCTTACATCATTATGAAGAATTGTCATAAAAGTGAGTATGCTCAGTTTATTTATGTAATCTTTAGCTTTCTATTTTTTAACAGAATAGAAATTTATTGAATCTGTTTTCAGTGATTTGGTTTTTCATTTTATTTTGTGTAAGTGAAAAATTAATGTATGCATAGACAGAGCTGTCCTGTATCCATACATCATGTGAACATATTGTGTTCAGCTCTGTACAATGCATTTACAATCTATCTATGTGTTAGTAAGGGCATGATAGAAGCTAGTGTATGTTTAATCATTCCGGCTAGTATCTTATACCCCATCGACAGCAATTATATGTTTTGATGTTATAAATAAAAGATAATAGCTTAGTTATTTAACCTTCTGAAATCTCTTATTATATAAAATCTCTCATTTTATGGGACATTTGATCATGGCCATTGCTAGTTTACAAACTTTATAGAAGCCAAGTGATAGGCAATTTGAAGGGCTGTTTTACACATACTCAGTAGTGGTGATCAAAATATGATGAATGCCCACAGGTTAATTCTCACTGCATTAAATAGCAAGTATCTTAGATACTGACACCAGTAATGGAACTCTTTTTTACATCTATTATAATATTGCCTTTGAAAGCAACTTCTAACTTTGCCATAAAATATTTGCACAATGCTTTTACATTACCTGTCTGATGCCCCATGTTCCTGTATGAGGGGGCTGCCATATTTGTGCCGCAGGAGTCCGTTAGCATTAGAAACTTTAACTGACAGGCTGAGAACAGTAGGTAAAGAGGAAGTTAACCTATTTGAAAATGCAAAGATATAGTATAAACTTTGTATATGTCCACTATAACACCATGCCCTTTATTGAAAAATGTCAAGGGTTCACATATCAAAATAGCAAAATAGGAGGCAGTTTAATAAAGATATCATACAACTAGCTAGTAGAAACAGTTTTAACACCTTTATAAAAATATAGCATTTGATAATATAAACCAGCTGCATTTTCTGTGATTCTTACAATGCATTGTTGTCAAAAATGTAGTCACTATGTAACAACAGGTTTTGTGTAAGGAGATGATATAGGAATATGGATTTGTTCTAACCAATTCTCACTGCTTCTGTCCAGTGAAGCTATATAATTCAGTCAAAGTAATTTTGACTGTGCTTTCAACTTTGTTGTGCTATGCAGAGAATTGCACTTTTCATTAGTAACTTAAAAGAGAGCCAAAGATAGAACTAAATTATAAATACAAATTAGATATTAGAACCAAAATGTGCAATGTTCTATTTTTCAATAGATCAGGGGGCAGATTTATCAAGTGTCGAATTGAAAAATCTAATTTTTAAATTAGAATTTCAAGCTAATTTTAGTGTACTTCGAATAGGGAATAGGCCAAATTCGTTTTGAATTTGAAAAAAATTCGAAAATTTGAATATCGAAATTGATCATGTACTGTCTCTTTAAAAATTCAACGTTGACAATTTGCCATGTAAAACCTGCCGGATTGCTATTTAAAGAAGAAATTTCTGCCATGCTATTTAAGCCTATGGGGGACCTTCTAGAACCTATTTGGAGTCATTTGGTGGACTTAGAAAAATCAAAGGTTTTTTTTTAAAATACTTTGAATCGAATTTGATTGAATACGATCGAAACAATCAAATAAAGCCTATTCCCTCGAAGTTAAAAAATTCGATTGCTTAAATAGATTTCAGTTTGTCTTTTTTTTATTCGAATTTTGAGTTGATGGGAGTTTAAAAAACTCCCATCACCTCGAAATTTGACCCTTGATAAATCTGCCTCTTTATGTTATTAATTTTTACTTATGCATATTGCTTTTCTAAAGATATACTTTGGGGGTTATTTATTAATGTCTGAATGCCAAAAACCTGAAAAATTTTTGGTTTTTTTGACAATAACATCAGATTTTTTTTGTGAAAAAAAAAAATCTGAAACGCGAATCCGAAAATCCAACTGAAAAATTTCGGGAAAAAGTATTGATAAATAAGGGGAAATAACCCGTGCAGATTTGGTCAGGGTATATTTCAGAAAATACAGACTTTGATAATTACCCCCCTAGAGTTTTTGCCTAAAACCAGGTCTCAAAATATATGCACAGCTAATATTTGAAATGCAGTACAACTGTATTTTTTACATTTTTTATGCTATTACTGTCAGCATTTATTACATGTCCTAAACAATCTTTCTTCCACTAGGATGTGGGTCTCTATATACTTTTGGGTTGCAAACCCTATATTAAATTTAGGGAAATTGTCTGCACTGTGTTTGTATTAAACACAGATTTTTTCCATTAATGACTTTTATTCCATTCCCAAAGAATGATTGTTCCATCCAGTGATAGTCTAATGTACTTGTATTTGCAAGCCAAAAATGCATTTCAGTGTTCTTTTTCTTTTGAGCCTGGTAGCCGCCATTGCCTTATCTTCCTTTATCTTAGCATTACTATGACCATAAGTCTAAAGTTCTGCTGATGCAGCATTATAAAAACAATATGCATTTAATAATGTAGTAAGTATTCTTTTGGCTTCAGTATCACTTATTTAGTTTTGTGGTTTCTGATAATGAAAAGCTCCCTTATACAACCCATTTAATCTATCATGCAGGGAATAGGGAAAGGTGGTGGCAGTGTTGAATGAACAAAATTCTGCTAAAGCTACTATCCTTGTACGGCACTTACTTTTCTTTATTTAAAAGCCATGCAGGGAAAGGGGGTGGCGTAGGTTGAACAAAGCCCTGCTTAAGTTGCTAGCAATGTGTACTGCGGAAGATTTAATCTTCTTTTTTTTATCTAATCACATTGGCACTTTTAATCATGTTGCAATTGGTCAGCCCCTTTAAAGCAACTTTGCTTTAAAACACTATGAGAAAATGACCCACCTGGACTTAAACTTAACTTAACTATTTATTATAATGATGGTATAAGAGCAGTTACTTCTAGATTGATTTTCGTTACTGTTATTTCTGAGAGCTTACGTTGGACCCGTATGTTCAATCATACCAAAGCTGTGACTGGCCATTTTATTGCAGCAGGGCAAACCATACCCTGTTTGATTGGAAGTGGCGTTTACAAATTCAGTGTGTACAACACAACCTTTTGCTGCACACCTGCAACATTTTGCTAACAATCCCAGTGGCTAGACCCAAAAAGCAAACACTTGAGGGGGTTAACTAAACTCCGAATACAAAAATCATGAAAAATTCTTGATTTTTTTTATAAAATCTGATTTTTAAAAAAATCACAAATTTTTCAGAATTTATTAAACTCCGAATCTGAAAATCCGCCATCTCAGACCTGTCGAGGTTGCATATAAGTCAATGGGAGAAGTACCAATGATTTGTTGATGTGCGCTGGGTTTCGGGCAATACCCCAAAATTTTCGGTGTTTTCGGGTGAAAAATAAGAAAATCGGATGAAAAAGTCCGAAAAATTTGTGAAAATCTGATTTTTTCCCACAAAGTAAATTTTTGGGAAAATGTAATAATAAATGAGCGTAAAAAAACCCGAGCAGATTTGATAGGAGTTTGTAGCAGAGTTTGTAGCATATAATATTGAGATAAATTCAGACTTTGATAAATAACCCCCTTGTGTGTGTGTGTGTTTGGGGGTTCTCTGCAAGCTTGGCTGATTATCTGTGTATTTCAGTCAGGCAGGATCCTAAATTCAAAAATGGAAAGTGCAGGTGCTCATATTATCTTAATCTCATATTATCACATAGTATTATTGGTTTGAATAAGGTACATCACCTTCCAGCATTCCTCAGCTGTCAAAACTAGTGATGGGTGAATCTGTGCAGTTTCGATGCGCCGAAAAATTGGCGAATTTACGGCAAAACGCATTTAAGCCATAATAATACTTGATGCAAATCGACAATTTTTATACACCCGAATATTTGGTCCAAGTCAATGGGTGTCCAAATAATTTTGACGTGCGTCAATTTTTATGCACGCGTCAATATTTTTTGATGCAGCGGATTTTTCCTGGTGAATTTCTGCAGCAAATTAATTTCCTTGCGACGAAATGCGGAAATTCGCCGCAAATTTGTGTCTGTCGAATTTATTTGCCCATCACTAGTCAAAACTAGTGAAAATAATAAATGTTATGTTAGGTGTGTTTATATTATTATAAAGATTATATTTATATTATTTATATATTTATATTATTATTTGGATGACTGTAAAATCACCAGCAATAATAAATGAATTGGCAAGAAGACACCTTCCTTCTTCTGGTACAAGTACAGGTATACACTGTTTACTCCCTTACAGACTCCCTCTGGGGGCTCAGCATTAGATTATCAATAAATGAGATAAAAGATGAAAGATAAAAATATGTATTACCTTCTTCCAACACAGTAATGCACAGCAATTGTTTTATTGCATAAGCTAGCTGAATATAGGCTTAGGTCTAGTAGTGTAAAATATGATTATCCGTTAACATCAAGCTTAATTTAAGAGCTCTTGGTCTGTGTGGAATCTATTCTATTTCACATAATTATGTGAAGTACTTGTCTCCATATATCTTAAAATTATATTTGGGTGATTGAATATTAAATCAGATGAGCTTGCCCCACCATGTGACACCATTCCCCTAGAAGTCATTTGATTAAAATTCTGCTAATTATTAAGAATCTTTACTGCTTGGACTATATAGCAAAATTTTGTTGATGGGTTAAGAAAATAACAGTAAAAAAGATAGTGAGCAATATGTGCTTGATGATGCAGACAGCTTATTTAATTATATTTATGAGCTTACTTAAGTTCTATTTCATAATTAAATAAGAGTGTGAGATACGATAATTTGCCATCATTGCAATGGCATTTAATTAATTTAGAATTTAATGCAGACATTTGCCAGCAGGCAGCTACTGACAGAAATTCACATTTCCACGTGGCATGTTACCGTATTTGATGTTACACCAAGGTGCATGAGCAATTCAGGCAATGTTTTCTGCAAAGAACTTGGCTCGCATAAAATATACAAAGGATTGATCCTTTCCCATTGTTATAATAAATAATTCCTTCCATAATGTTTTATTTCCTGTAATGCAGTATATTTCTGATTTCTGCAAAGAAAGGACCTCTTAAAAGGAATAGTCCCTGTACACTTGTACATCCTTGATGATTGCCACTGATACAATGTGGTATCAATTCTGCTCTCTTGAGATATGAACCTTTTAGGATATTTACATTAGACATTATAGTGCCTAATGGATTGAATTGTGAGTGGTACTAAATTGTTTTGTTGATTAGTATTTCTTGCTTGTGCATACTTATACTGAGCCTGTTTTGTACCTCTGTTATATTGTGTGCTTATGCAGGTTTATTTAAAATAGTGTATGCAAATATTATGGTGTCTGCTATATAATTCAATCATATGTATTATTTCTAAAATTATGTTTTGATAAATAATTAGTATTTGACTATATGATGTAATCCTTTCACATTTCTTATGTGGCAATAACACAGTGCACTGAGGCTATAAAACTATATACAGGTATGAGATCTTTAATCCTGAAAAATATTATCCAGAAAGCTCCAAATTACGGAATGGTCTTCTCCCATAGAATAGTTGAAGCAAAAAATGATTTATTGTGTCCTCTGTCTTGCGCGTTTCGTGTTATATGATTAAGTGTTTATAACACAAAAGGCGTAAGGCGGAGGACACAATAAATCTTTTTACTTTGCTTCAACTATTTGGTGGAAGATTGCCTTCATTTGAGTGCCTGCTCCATAATTATTTTCGGTTATCCGCTCCCTATGCTGCAGGGCGGCGCACCTGGGCCACTTCCCCTATGTGGTGAGTAACAATTCTACTTTACGGAGACCCTTTCTTGAAGTTTTATTACTTTTCCCATAAACTAAATTTTACCCAAATAATCAGAATTGTTTTTAAATTATTTATTTTTCTCTGTAATAATAAAACAGTAGCTTGTACTTGATCCAAACTAATATATAATGAATCCTTATTGGAAGCAAAACCAGCCTATTGGGTGTATTTAATGTTTACATGATTTTCTAGTAGACTTAAGGTATGAAGATCCAAATTACAGAAATATCTGTTATCTGGAAATTCCCAGGTCCCGAGCATTCTGGATAACAGGTCCCATACCTGTATATATATTTTTTTTTAATCGTGGTTTGTTCATGGTTAATCCAATGTACCTTTTTTAGTAGTTATGTTGCAGTTTTGTGAGATGTGAGTTTCTGAGAGAATGTAAATATAAATACAGTATGACCATACAGTTGCAAAATCCTGCATATTATTTAATGTTAAACCTGAACTTCTGTTAGGAATATTTCAGAGATCAGTTGTTCAGATTTCTCCATGTCTGCAAATGCAGTATTCACAAAAAAAGTTAATATTTAGCTGTTGTTTTTTGAAAACAACACCTTGGGGATTTTCTATGTATTTATTGCAAATGAAAAGGGCTGGAATTAGCTTTAAGTATATTGTAGATTCCTAAACATCAGCACCTACTGCCTAGGCACAGAGAACAATCTACATTGATTCACTGCTTCTATAGGATTATTGCATACGGTATATGTACATATGATATATGTGTTATTGAGCACGTTATGAACAATGATACCAGTTATACCCGTGTTCCCTCAGTGCTTACTGCTGATGTATTGCATACCACTCTGATAGGTTGGGGCATTTAAATAGCTCTCTGAGGTTTCAGGTAAAATGGAAGTAGATAATGGGCAGTCTATGCGCTGTATCAGTATTCTCTTATATTCTAAAGACCATGTTTGACTTTTGGTTACCAGAAAACTTGTGACAGGACCAACTGACAAAAGGGGTATGTGTAAATAATATATGTTTTTGTTTTCTAGATTTTACTTGTACTGACCTACTGTTATATATCTCCTATTCACAGCCTACTCAACACCTAGCACCTCCCCCGCAAACCGATTTGTCAGTGTTGGACCACGGGATCCAAGCTTTGTAAATATCCCACAACAGACACAGGTTGGTTATACACAATGTATTCAATATCTAGCTTCTCTTCTCCACTCACTTTACATGAGTATAAACTGTTACTCGTTCAAGTGGAATTCGAGAAGCACACACTCTGCTCTATTCTTGCTTATTCTGGTGCACCTCCCACAGTGTCCTTCCACACTGGAAAACACTTATAGCACATCGAAATGGGCAGCACTCCAAAGTTGAATTAAAATTGCCTTTATTCTTAATCGCAGGGAAGCATTTATTGATACGTTTCGAGCCTGGCACGGCTCTTTATCAAGCTTGATAAAGTGCCGTGCCAGGCTTGAAACTTTGAGATAAATGCTGCCCTGCGATTAAGAATAAAGGCAATTTTAATTCAACTTTGGAGTGCTGCCCATTTCGATGTGCTATAAATTGTTACTCCTCTGTTTATTTTAAGTGATGCTACAAAATATGTTTTATAGCTTTTATTTATTAATTGCTATTAATAAAGGTGCTACTTAATACCATGCATGTTTGTTCATACAATCTCAGATATAAAATCATATGAGCAGGGAGCTAAATGGATTTGTCCCTAACCAGGTTCCACCATACTTTCATAGTTTGTAGTGGCTGCATTTGTGGTTTCTAGATTTAACTAATAAATACCTAAAAAAAAATATTTAAGCATAACATAGTAACAGTAATTTATATTGGAAAAAGCCCCATCTTCATCAAGTTCAACTTTTTGTCTAAATGAAACTTGCCAAACTGCGTTAATTCAGACAAAAGAAAAAAAAAACTGCAGTTTGGCACAGAGGAGGGGAATATGCCTTCCTGATTCTAAGAGGGCAATCAAACCAGTGCCTGGATCAACTTCTACTAAAAGTTCATTTCAGTATCCCTGTATTTTATAGCTTGCTAAAAAAACGCATTCAATACTTTTTTGTTCTAATGTGTCTGCCAGTACAACTCCTTTGGGGATAAAATTCCACAATTCACTGTAAAAAAGTATTCACATCATATGATGAAACCTGTTGTCTTCTAATCCCAGTGGCCCTTGTGCCTGCTTGAAGGATCTATAGGTAAATAAAGCCATTTCTTTTGTGCCTCCTGATGCTGTGTTCTGATCCCTGCATTGGTGAAGCTTGCCTTGGGGTACCCAGGGAATGAGAACCTTCACAGACTTACCTGTCTGTATGTTACCCTTGTTTTGCAAAGCAAACTTATTATGTTTGGATAGAAAAGTTTGTATTGAAATTGGCAAGAAGCCAAGAAAAATGCATTAAAGAATTCAGGTTAGCAGGGTCAGCTAAAACCTTTAGTAGGTACAAGAAACCAATAAAGGATGCCAAAAGGCAATAAGGCAAGCCAAAAAAAAGAAATAAATAGGACATTGCTTTGAATAGTAAAACACATGGCAAATTATTTTTAATATACAAATAGCAATGAAGCAAGAGGGGGCAATTAAGTTGATAAGAACAGAGAAGAATTTTATTTTATACTGTTATTTTTGTTTTTAATGGCTAAGAAACAGTTAAATGAAGGTTTCCTTTTTAATAGACTAAATACCTCAGAAAGGGCTAGCTCTGTGATTGTGGAATTACTTTACTTACAGGGAAAAATATAGGTCATTCTGTTGGGCAGACATATATGATTCCACAGACTGAAAGGAAACAGTGATAGTGTGTCTGTGATTGCAGAGATTGTTCCCCACCACACCATTAGGCTCACAGTGTAATCTAATCTTGTTTCATTGGCACAAGTGGATTGTGGGACTTGAAGTTTCTCTACTTTACCTAGTGGATGCTGCACAGATTCTATGGACAAATTTCAAGTCCCAGAACAAATCACATCACAGTGGTCAAGGTGAAGGAGTTGCCTGACGCTGTGGGGCAGATTTACATAGGGTCGAATATCGAGGGTTAATTAACCCTCGATATTCGACTGCCGAATGTAAATCCTTCGACTTCGAATATCGAAATCAAAGGATTTACCGCAAATAGTTCGATCGAAACGAAAAATCGTTCGATCGAACGATTAAATCCTTCGAATCGTTCAATTTGAAGGATTTTAATCCATCGATCGAACAATTTTTCTTTGACCAAAAAAACCTTAGAAAGCCTATGGGGACCTTCCCCGTAGGCTAACATTGCACTTCGGTAGGTTTTAGGTGGCGAAGTAAGGGGTCGAAGTTTTTTTTAAAGAGACAGTACTTCGACTATCGAATGGTCAAATAGTCGAACGATTTTTAGTTCGAGTCGAAGTCGTGGTCGAAGTAGCCAAAAAAAACCATTCGAAATTCAAAGTTTATTTTTCTTCTATTCCTTCACTCAAGCTAAGTAAATCTGCCCTGTGAGGATCAGTGATATCAGGACATGTTTTAGTCCATTATGCCTGAGATCATTAGACCAGAGATCCTGTTTCCTACCAATTTTGCTTTCCAGTTGTTAAATAATTTAACGTAATACAAGTTTTTTTTAACATGATCATATTTTTACATGTATGAGTAGATCAAATGCAACCTTTCTGTTGTGCTATTTAAAACCAAAAATATATGTAGACTATCTCAGGAATTGCTTGGCATGGAGTGGACTTGTTGATATAAAACCACAGGTGAAAAACAAGTGAGGATTTTGATCCCTGACATTTTAACTCACAGTGGCCAAAACAGGTCTATTTCATTTGATTTATTTTATAAATGCAGTGACATTACAGCATTACTAAGAAGTTCTTGCTTTGAATTGCTCTTTTTATAATGCTTTTAATGGTAGTGTAGCATTCCTGTTAGTAATATACACAGATATTGTAATTTTAGAGTTAAGCTCTTCTCTCCCTGAGTTACCAATAAAAATAGTAAAAAACTGCCTATTTTTAATAAACAGGTATTTTTTATTTAACATGGATATAGATTCCAAAAAAGTAGACACTGCCCCCATTGAGATCAAATGGATTCCTTGCAGTTCCTTTTTTTCTATGGTATAGATGCTACTTTTTTAGTTCAATATCCACATTATTGTTGTTGTTATTTGAGGACTAATGCAGTCATCCCCTTTCCCTTATTTTGGCCATTCAAAACACAAACAACAGATGGGCAGTGCACAACCTACATTTTCTTCCTTTCTTTCTTTTTTCATTCAGCTTATAATACTTTTAATCTATTTGCAAGAATTATAGCCATCTTTATCGTTATAGTTGCAATTCTCTTTAAAACAAAAGCCCATTAGTCTTCTGCAAGCCAGAATGTAAAATTCTTCAACATAATTTCCGCAATTCTGTCAAAGTCAATATTGTGGACAACTAACACTATATGCATTATTATGCAGTAAGCACAACATTATCTGGTGCCTTGGGAATGTGTGATGGATAATCTTTTTACTACATTTACTTGGGGTGCTACTGTTTAAATATTATAGCAACATGACCAAAGTCATGTAGTGCCCTTAATATATAATCTCGACTTATGTAGTGTATTAGAGGACACAAATCCAGTGCAATATGAGTGTTTGATGAAACAGGAGTACATGTGGAAACCTTTATTAAAGGACATTCTTATTCATCACTGGACAGGAAGGAGCTATTTTTGCAAGCAGTATCATTAATTTATTGAATTCGAAAATCACTGCAAACTGGCTCTAGTTCATCAACCAGACAACTTTAATCACATATATGTGTGTATGTGCATTAAAAAGGGGCTGTTAAATTTGTTCTCTCGTCCTTTTTTAAAAGGTATTTCATTATTAGGTTTTAGGTTTTCTGTTGTTGTAGGTTAAAATGGACTTTGGGGGAAATATAATAAAATACGCAAGGAGCAAAACTTTGCGCATTAAAATTCGCCTGTTGCAATGTAATATTGTTCATTGGGTTTTTCTTGCATGGCGAATCATAAATGCGCATTGTGAAGCTTTAACACCCGCTCTGCAGTTTCTTTAAATATTTTGTTGAAAAAAATGGTTTCTGATTGCAAAATTTTATTACATACACAGCGAATGTTCACAAAAGTAATTTGGTCGCAAACTTTGCAAAGAAGATGTTGAGGTCTTTAATCAGTCAAAAATGGCGCAAACTTGGTCTCTAAATGTTATCATGTGTTTCGGCAAAGGATTTCCTAATAAAATGGTTAAAGTTGCACTGTTTTTGTTTGTTTGCTGTTCTCCTCCAACTCCATTTAGTGCCCAATCACACATCTATAACAGAAAATAGTATATGAAATTAGCTATGTTTCTGCATCAGGCTGTGAATCAATATATTGACCCTGTCTGTCAGGGTTGTTGGTACAGTAATTGTTGCATGAAAAAAATGGAATGTGAGAACGTGCCAAAATGATGCAAAATGTATAAATAAATCATTACACTTAGTTCCTTCCTTTTTTAACTTTTGCATCTTTATGTGTTTACACGGCAAAGAACACTAAGTTAATCAGCAGGGTGTACATTATTTATAGTGGTAGTAGGGTGCATCGTGCAGCCAGTAGTTTCATTGCAAGCATTGATCTTGGACAGGTGATGCAGACTTTAACACACTCAGTATTCCTTCCCTTATCCCTGAAATGCTTAAGGGTACTATCAAATCATATTTGCTTGATTGGCAGTATAGAACTCATCCTGTCAATACAATTGATTTTTTTTCTGTAGGCAGAGATGTGCAGGTTTGTAGGAATTTTTGCCTAGGCATAACTGGTTCAGACTGTAGTCTCTCTATATTTTATTGTAGTAGAGGTTTGTATTCTTGCCTTTAAGCTTACATTTACTGGTAAGATTTCGACTTTTGTAGATTTTAACATAACTTTTTATAAAATAGTGAAGAAATATGAATTTTAACATTTACAATACTTTGGACATACTATATAACATGGATTTCTGTCCAAACCAAACTAAAAAATTGTTTGAATCAGTCGAAAATCTGTTGTGTGACAAAACTTAGGATTCTTTGGAGGACCATGGCCATGTTTGGTGACCACTCAGGGCCAAATTCATAAAATAAATGTACAATGCAGTTGCATTGCTAATTTCTGTTTTCATATTTTGCACTATATATAGCAGAATGGGGGTAAACTTCTAGTGGTTATTATTAAATCAATATTATAAAAAAAGCCCAGGCCTAGGGTGGCAGAATTTCAAATGCGAGCACTGGAGAATGGCGTGAGGGAGATTAGAAAATCTCCAGCGTATCTCCAGTGCAGTTCTACGTGTGCGCACTCGCAGGAAGTGGACGGTTAGGGGACGTAGAGGGGAAGGGGAGGAGAAGGAGATGGTGACAGGGAGGAGGAGACAGGGAAGCGGAGAAGGAGACGGGAAGAGGAGGAGACAGGGAGGGGATTGGGAGGAGAAGGACGAGGGGATTGGGAGGAGAAGGACATGGGGAAGGGGAGGAGAAGGAGACAGGGGAGGAGAATTAGAATCTGAGAATTAGCTGTCGCTAGTACTTACTTCAAGAAGCTGGATAAGACCAGAGTTTACAAAAGACTAAAAAATCCATTACAGTCAAGAGATGATCAACGAAATAGGGGAGAAGATGAAAAAATGGTAGGGACAGGACAAAGTACAAGACCAGAGGATATTCCAGTGCAAAAAGTATTAGAGCCACAGGTGAAACAGAGCGAAACAGTAAACAGAGGATGAGGAAAAGGATAAGAAACTCGGTACATAAGAGAGAGAATTGGGACAAGATATCCAGGAACTCACAGATCAAGATATTTAACATACCAGAATGACATTCCTAAAGGTATAATAAAATGCTAGATACCATTTTTAAATATAGTTTATGCTTATTCTGTTATAATCTTTCTCCACAATACAGGTACAATATAATTGTAGCGCTATAGTAAACTGACTTGTGCTAGGGCAGTTTTAGCTACTTTCCTTTGTGGGCTGAGACCACAGATGAGCTCTCTTTCTCAGTGGTAAGCCCTCGCAATGCGGTGGAGGCAGGGTGTAGTGTAACTGTAACAGGTGTGATAGCACAATGATGGGTGCCAGTAGTTCTTTAACGGTTGAACAAAGAACTGTATTTATTGAACAATAGCACATAGATCATTTAGCACATTGATCCACAACGGAGCATAGAACATACACAGCAGCATAAAGGCTGAATTGCCACAGGCTAGGGAATATACAGCAGAGAGTAAGTTGACAGCATGTGATGGGTATTGCCCAGTTTTCAGGATATCTTCCAGTGGCAGACTAAGGAAACTCCTATCATCCCTATCTCAACACTTGGTTTCTTACTCCGGGTCAGTAATACCCTGGGATCTTAATCCCTCTAATCTCCTCAGCGGAGCCTTGAGCTGCTCAACTAAATAACATCTCTATCACTCCTAGAGTGATCTATAAAACGAGTATAGCTGTCTAATTACTAGGGCCAAAGCGCCTAGGGTCGACACTACCCATTCCCTTCCAGCCTGCTTGGTTGGGCTAAAGCAATGGACCCAGAGCACATGGTTCCTAAACCTTTTATACTCTGGCACAGTGCCATCTGGTGTACACTGTGTGAACTACAGGGGTTACATAAGCACAAAGTCCCCATAAGGACCCACTGAGGTGTCCATATTACTAGGGATGTGCCTGTCTGTAAAGTGTAAGGGTGTCTAAGATTTTCACATCCCTACATAATTATTTCTAGCAAAGTTAGAGATAATTTAATCTAGAAACCCCCATATGTAATAAAGGGCTGTTTACCCAGCTGCAGTAACCCATAGCAACCAATAATATATTTCCTTTTAAACAGGTAGCCAGTAACCGCTGCCTGCTTATTGGTTGCTATAGGTGACTAGACGAATAACTAACTTTGCAACTGTTATTACATATATACCTGTTCATTTTTTTTTTTTGAACAGATTAAATCAGGTATACATTTCAAAAATATTCCATGTACAGTATTGGTCCAGCTAGAGAATGACTTGTCTTTTATTTTTCAGTACAATTTACTAGGCAAAGATTTATGGTCTTTTCTTTAAATATAAGCCTCTGATGTGGTACAGTCTCAAAAGCTCCTTTGAAATCTATGAAATCTATGTCACATTTTCTGCAGCATTGCATTTTACCTCCTAGCAGAAAGTATGTTTGTTTTTTACTCCGAGTTCTGTTCAAAATATATGCCTCAATAGTAAGACAGTTAACAGTCAAAAGTTAAATTGAATGACATATAAAATAAATATATCTGACATGAAATCATCACAGTGGAATCAACTTTTCCGAAAACAGACCACAAACTAAAATATTGTTGGAACCTTCACTCTTATTTATGTCTTTTCAGACTGATGAAACTGCAATATTCAGCTTTATCACATCACCATAATCATGCAGTTGTCTATATATCAATAAGAGATATGAAGTTGTGGGAGGCTTTCATGTAGGGTATACTTAAGATAGGGCAGAAGGGAGCCGACCAAGTGGGACACTGGCCTTGGAGTTCTGTAGGCCTAGGACAGTTTAGTTTGAGGGCTCTGTTGTGTCAAGGAGTCTAGAATTAACTGTTTCAAGTATGTATGCTCTTTTCCTGAGCATTTCTTTCTTTTCTTTTCTTTATGATACGTCTGTTATAAATCTGTTTCTATTTACAACATGCATTGCAGTCATTTTCTGTTCAATACAAATACAGTGAAAACAAGAAGGAAAAGCAACCCAGTTGAAAACCCAGGTTACATAGTCTGCTGTCCATGCATTCTAATGAAATATACAATTGTCATTACTAAGTTAGAATCAATGTTAGCATCAGGTGTTTTCTCACTGTATGACCACCTCTTTTTAAACCCTCTACTAAAGAGACTCTTTGCACAGGACTGCAATCTATTTTTTTTATAAAAAAGCAGGAAACGAGCTGTCCTCTGTAAAAAGATTTACAAAATGTAATCATTGTTGAAATATTCTCTTTGAACTGCCTTGTCCACAGGGGTCTCTGGCTCCCAATACCCTGTTTTCTTTAGAACACCCTTACAAGTTCCTCTGGAAGATCAGGTACACTGGCGCTGTGCTCTTTGAAGTCTTGAATGAATGAAAGAAAGGCATAATAAAAGGGAGCTGTTGATCAAGCATAAAATACTCTTTAAGCCGACAGAATAGCAGAGTTAACACATCCTAAGCTGCTTTTGGGTTTTCTCCCCCTTTTTTATATCCCCTCCACATTTTCCTGTGCTTTGTGTACAGTGGGAGTTTTATAGGATGAAAAGTCTCTGATCTATGTAGTATGCCATTTCCTAACAAAAAAGCTAAATGGGATTGGTTTTTACATCCCTACATCTTTCGTCTTAGTATTTTCTCTTTCTTTTTTTTCAGCAATACAAAGGTTGCTATCATCCATTACAGCCACAAGATTTTACTGTTACACAGATTGCATAGGCATTCTTGGCATAAGCAAGAACTAACATGGCATGGCTTTTTGACCAAAACAAAATGCTTTTATATTTATTACTTTATATAAATCCATGATTTGTTCTGGTGTAGGTGTGAGCCTTGAAAGAGTTAAGAAGAACCACTTTTCTTGAAAGTAAGAGGCAAGCTGCAGTCTCATTTTATATCTAAAGTTACCATGCATAATTAATATGTGAATGCTGAGTACCAGCCATACAATTTACAGTGGATTGCATTTCAAACATGTGTCCTTAAAAGAAGTTCTTCTCATTATATTCAGAATAATAGTGAAGGATGCCCAGTCTCTTTTCTATCTTTGTAAGACTTGTTCTAGATGCCAGAGGCCAGGGGCAAAACAGCATGGAGGCAAAAAACACACAGGGAAATCATTTCTTAACCAAAGTGACGGTGCAAGAGTTTAATTATGCCTTGCCTGCAATGGGAATCACTGAAAACAATTCCTTTATATTTTTGGGGTGTGTTTATTAACATTGGCGATACATATCACTGTGATATGTAAAACTCAACTCAGACTGCAGCAGTCGGCTCCTGGTAACTTTAAGAGCCAAAATTAAATTTTTTAAATTGGAATTTTGGCTCTGCTAGTGCAGAAATCGTGATTTCGCTCTCCACACTAGCGATGTGCACGCCATACGCCCACTCCAGCACTTGAAATGGTATGCGCCAAGTGCAAGGGGGTTGGATACCCTAATGGTGGCAAGGATCCCTGAAATGCCCCTGACAATCAGTGGTGATATTTTTCTCCAGTGTAAGTAAACATGCCCCATAGTACTTAAAGAAGCTAAGTTCTCACTGTTTGGCCCTCAAGCTTGGTATCATGTTCTAAGGTTCTGGAAGTATGCTTTGGTGCACAAATGTAAAGGGAAAGAATTGTACACAAAATGAAGATGACTGGGTATTGGGTTACTTCAGGCTCTCTATCTCAGTAGGACACCCCCGCTCCAGGTGCAGCAAATGATCCAATAGCTCAATGGAACTGAGAGAAAGCACGCAATGCAGATTAACTGCTAAGTGATTTATTTTTCACAACATGTTTCAGGCTGCACGCCCTTTATCAAGTGTAAAACAAACTGATTATTCACAAACTTTTAAAGGTGTAGACAGGAAGTGAGGTCACACAGGGTGAGTGCAAATTACCTTAATTAGTACAGGTAATTACCATATAGTCACATTTCGTATTAATAAATTACTAATTACTAATTACTAATTCATAATATCCAAACATATGAAAATTACAAAAAACATTTAGTAGAAACACTATTAAATTGAAAACTAATTTGTAGAAAAAACTTTTTTTAAAAAGGCTACAAAAATTCAAAAATTCATACATAGTACTGCCCACTATTAGGGCCTGCTACTAAATGTTTTTTGTAATTTTCATATGTTTGGATATTATGATAGTAATTTATTCATACGAAATGTGACTATATGGTAATTACCTGTACTAATTAAGGTAATTTGCACTCACCCTGTGTGACCTCACTTCCTGTCTACACCTTTAAAAGTTTGTGAATAATCGGTTTGTTTTACACTTGATAAAGGGCGTGCAGCCTGAAACATGTTGTGAAAAATAAATCACTTAGCAGTTAATCTGCATTGCGTGCTTTCTCTCAGTTCCATTGAGCTATTGGTAAAGGGAAAGAATGTCCTAAGAAGAGCACATACAGTACTATATTCTAGCAACAAACCCACATATATAGTGGAAGTTCTTAGATGTCTCTGTTGTGTGGAAAACAGCTTCCATAATGCATTTTTTATTTATTTTTTCTTCAGAGCCATAGCCCACTATTATTGAAGGCAAAAATTTAAAAATGTTTGCCTTCATGTGCAACAATTATAGATATGGTTCATGTAGAATGCACTTCTAGATGATTATTGCCAGCTACACACTGAAATGCCAGCTTTTTTTAGGCAACAATGTTCTCATACTATGAAAATAGACAATACTGTATATTGTCTATTACTGAAACCACGCATCTTCAAAATCTTTGTATCTCTTTCTTATCTTCTAATGAGTATTTCTTGATAGTAACTATTTTTTTTCAGTCCTACCAAGTACTGTAAAGCCAAACCTTTTAACCAACAGAACCAATAAGTGTATGCTTACTGCCTTATACACATGAAAAATGTAATGATAATTTGTAAAAGGGTATTAGTTAAATTTGTTTTTGTTGTTTCATTTTTAATTTAACTCAATTACTGAACTCATATTTTTTCTCTTTCTGACATCACTGATGTTTGGCTTTATGCCGCTGTTCCATGGGTATTTTTTTACAACATACAATTAATCATGATAGTTTCATTGGTTGATATGATGTCCCCAAACCTCAATCTGTATTTAGTCACCTCATAAATATTTGTGGTATTTAATTTCAGTATCTTAGAAAATGTGAAGAGAAACAAACCAACAAACCAAATGTTAGTAGAACATTTCAAGAGTTTTTTGTTTTTTTTTAAACAAGATGAAAGAAGCCAAGGCATACGTTGTATGATAAATAATGTTTAATTTAAAGGGGAACCTATTTGTGAAAAATAATAATTAAGCATCCACTGTAGCATCAATGTTCATATTATGATAAGATTCAATGGTTGTCACTGAGATACCAGAGTAGGCCGAAAGATGTCTTGGCAAACCACCCTTATTCCTCTAACATTTAAAAAATGATCTGCCCATTAAATTCAGCAAATTATGGTTGTAGTTGTACAAAAAAGCTTGATGTAATGCCTGAACTGAAATGTTATGATTCTATTTACTGATAACAATGAAGGTATCATCTATGGGGGCTGATTCATTTTACTGTTTTATGATCTTTGTAAATTACTCTGGGCAAGAAGAGAATAATGTAAATAATAACTGTAACATAATTTAGTGTTAGTACAAAAGCATTAGCAAAGAAAATCTGTCATGCACGGAACTTTAAGAATAGTAAAATGGTCAAAGCTAATAATGGTGGGGGTGCCTAGTACCCCCTCAACAGTGATTACGCCTTACTTCTGTTGCATTGTATCAAAATCTTTATCAAAACCAATATTAATTGAGTTTTCAATATTCTTACTTAGACAGACAGGACATATATTCTTGTTTAATAGTTGTCTCATCACAGAGGTGCATTACTTCTGTTATCTCAGTGTTTTTTAAAACTCCAGAAAGTTACAGAAAAAGAATATGAACCAGTAGTAACCCCCTATATTCAACAAAGAAAGCCAAGTATCTGTCTGCCAATTGTTAACGACCAGTGCATGAATCAATGTGAATCAATGTGCATCAAGTTTTGAAAGCTTCCTTTTCTATACATCATATATTGTTGTTGTACCTGTACTGGATTTTCGGAACCACCCATTGTTTTAATGACAGACAGTCACAAGGTGTCACATATCCTTCATCAGAATGAGTAATCACCAATGCCAATGGCCATACAACAAGAGGTACTTACAAAATGCAATGGCAAAGTCTGTATTTATACAGTCGGACAAATTAGAACTCAGAATTCATTTTTAGTGTGACATTGTTTCATGTAAAAAAACTAAGGGAAAAATTTAAAATATGTTGTTTGTAAAAGTATTCCATCCCTGCACTTCTTCAATTAGTGTCATGAATTGTCTATTGGATTCAGACCAGGGAATTGGCTGGGCCATTGTAGAACATCCATCTTTTTTTTATTAAAAGTCACTACAATGTTATTTTAGCCATGTGTTTGGAATTACTGCCCTTCTGAAAGATGAAGCTTGCCCCAAAACTTATCCACAGTGAAGCTGAGTTTCTTGCAGTATTTTTTTATTTTTGCATCATCCATTCTTCATTATATTTTACAACACCTCCAGTCCCTAATTATAAAGAGCAGCCACGGAGCGTGACAGTACCACTACCACCATCATTTAATGTAGGCATGGTGTTGCTTTAGATTTGGGAATTGTTAAATTGGTGCCATGCATATTCCTGTGAACTTTTGGATAAAAACCTCCCTCATGGTCTCAACTACCAAAACAGCAGGGTCACTCACATGTTTTTGTCATACTACAGCTATGCTTTTTGCATGGTTCTTTTTAAGTAATGACTTCTTTTGTGCCACCCTCCCATATAGGCCAATGTAATGCAGAGCTCTCAATATCATTGATCCACGCATGAAGGCTTATTTATTAAAGGTTTGATTTTAGTGGTTTTAGAGGTTTTTGAAACCTAAACTCAGAAACTCTAAAACCACGATTGCCACTGAATTTATTAAAAGATCTGAACATAAAAAGTACGAACGGAAAAAAGCATTGAACAATGTGAAATTCGATTGTTAGTAAATCTGCCCCTTAAAGTAGAATATCGACTCAGGGTTCTTCTAGCGAGCACCACGGAGAGATCCTCTTCCTGCTTCTTCGGGTCTTCTCGTGCCTGCGCATGCGCAGTAGAGCGAAAAGCTGAATTTTAACGAAAAAGCTGTAGTTTTCGCTTTACTGCGCATGCGTCTGCCCCAGGAAATGTAAAAACTGTTGATGCAGGAAGAGGATCACTCCATGGTGCTCGCTAGAATATCCCCAGGCCTGTGCGGTTTTCTGCTGATAGGCAGTCACTTGGGGGTGCCTAGCATTTGGCACCCCAAGTGTACAATGGTATACCTTCTTCTTTAAAGTAAGTAAAGTATAGAGCCAGTTGCATCATTCTGTGGGCTTGTTTTTACCAATCATGATCTCAAAAGATTTATCCCTGTAAAAAGATGTCTTATTTAATTTTTTTTCACTTTTTACATTTTTTTTTAAAAAAAATTGCCTCAGTTATAAAGCCTCCAGCAAAGCATCTTCTTCTGCAGGTTGCACCCTGAGGCATAGCTGGTTAAGAAGCTGGGCACTGGGCAGTACATAGAACAGTCTCAAGCTTGAGAACTTGTGTCTAGGTCAGTGGTAAATGAGACTTGCTGTTTCATTGAAGCTTTTCCGCTAATTCACTAAAATCCGAAGTTGCGCTGGCGTTAATTCGTCAAGCAAAGCGAAGTTACAATAATGATGACTAATTTTTATACGGTGCCAAGTTAAAGTACAATGGACGTATATGTAGCAGCAAATACATTACACTACACAAGCTGGGAAAGCTTCATAAAATAAAATAGAGTTGTTATTTTGCCCTATACATGTGCCCGCTGTATAGTTTATGTGCCATATGTTAGGAAATGTAGGGGGGAAGGAGGGTACCCCAAAAACATTTACAATCTTTTTCAGCCTATCGCCCTTTAAAAAGTAAAAGATGGCAGCTTTTTTGGGACTTAGGAATTGCTTCAAAAAAAGTTGAAATTTTTTCTATCTACTCTATTGCACTTCGCCTGGTCTGAGGTGGCGAAGGTAAGTCTGGCGCAAGAGGTAATGTTCAGTAAAATGCGCAAGTTAGTGAATTAGCGTAGTTACATACCTTCGCCGTAGCGCAACTTCTGGCGTTAGGGTGCAAAGTAGCGCTAGAGTAGGTCCATTTCGCTAGCAAATTTACGCCAGCTCCCGTTAGTAAATCGGCAAAGTAACGAATGACGTCACACTGGCAAATTTTCGCTAGTGTTAGCCACTTCGCCCTTTAGTAAATTTGCCCCAAGGAGTGGTCAAGGCTTTCAAACTTTTGCATTGTAATTGTAATAACTGAATCATATCTCTTTAGATATTTGTGCTGAGGCAAAGTTTTACCTCAGATCATGCACTGATTTAAAGTACTTTAGGGCTAAACTCCACAGGAGATTTTGTAGGATGGTGCCAGATTGAAAAAACGTATCCTACAAGTTGGATGCAGTTGCATGGGTCAAAATATAATGGGACTGATGTGTAAACTACATGGAAATGTTTCCATCCAACGCAACACAACAATTGGAAGGGAACGCAGCATGCTCCATCTTCATCCAACAAGAAAAAAATCTCATGGTGTCTGACTGACTTTTTTTTTCATTGAAATATATTGACTGTCGGGTGTAGATGCATGAACAAGTAACATCATCTGACTTTACATTTTAGCTATAGGGGGATCAGATCTTGTAGGATCGTACAAATCACGTGCTGTTGCACAGTGTTGCATGGCAACATGACAAAGTCTGACCCACAAAATCCGATAAGACTATTTTCAATGAAGACCAGGGGTGATTACATGCTGATGAAAGAATCCACTCATCTGCTCACTCTTCTAGCAGCAGTTGCAGCAGCAAAACAACCCTAAACTATAAGAGAACAACAGTTTACTTTCCCTTTAATTGTTTGCGGAAATGAAAATATTTTATGAGCTGCATCTCATGGAAACTTTCCATATATAATCAATTAAAAAAAATCTATACTGTGATTGGAATTAGAACTCTGTAACTACTAGCATACAGAATGTTCTATTACCCAGCCTTGTGTCCTACGTATGGCATGCTAAAGAAATGCATATGGGAGATTGGGACAAACTGAGTGGAGGTGGGACAGCAGTGTGCCTTTTATTTCTCACCTCCTCGCTCATTTCAATGTATCACTTCCCCAGTCATTACAAACTGCTTGCTGCCTTCTTATTGAAAAGGACCAGTAAGCACCATGGCAGTTTCACAGCAATTTACATGCTGCGCAGTCTATAAGATTTCTTTTATGGTGTCTTCAGTTTCAGCATGAATGATGTGAGTGTCAAAACCAGCTTTGTATTCGTCTATCAAATTGGGCGGTCGCTATCAGACAGATGTATTTATGTGGTGAACTTCCTGTTTAGGATTCAGTGGAGTATATATTGTTTATGGTTCATAAAATCTTACTACTGTCCTCATACACTAGCAGATCAGAGCTTTAACTTTCATGGTGCAGTAAATTAAGAGGGGAGGAATAAGTGTCCTCAGAGGACAGTAAAACCGACTTCCGTTAGCAATGGTTAAATGGGATTTTATAAGCACATTCGGTGTGGAACTGTTTTGCATGAGCTGAATACCTTAGAGATGACACACATCTGCAGGCACTTTATTAAATCCTTAGTCAGCATTTTTCAACCTGATGAGATTACTTCTTCATTTGACTAGAGAAAGGAAAGCTAAGATCTTGTAGTGGGCTGCACAATTCTTTTTGATGTTTCACCTTGAACACTAGAAAGAGAAGACTACGGAGCATTGTTAAACAGGATAGAGAAGTGCAACTCATGTCTAGGTATGATACAGACACTAGTCAGCCAGCAGCTTTATATTGGCACTTGTACTGCTATTCTCAGGATTATAAATTCTTTCTTCCCACTTGTGTGAGAATTTGGAATATGCTTGCATATTTGTTTGTCGAGCACTTTTAGATAGAATAGATTCAGAGCAATAATCATTATCATGGGAAATGATATTTGTATTGTTTTGGGTTTTTTAATCAATTACCACAAAAATCTGTTTTCTGAACTGAAAGCTAGCCCATCTAATTTTAAGGATGTTATAGTTCAGCACTTCTGCTGATCTGTAACACCCCAAAGGAAGGCAATGAATTTAACTGCTTAAAGCATATTTGTGTAAGTATGCCATTCTTTGCAAATGTACCACCTTGTTAAAAGCTCTCTGGCGGTCAGGAAAGTGTTAAAAAATGTATTAAAAATAGTAAATCTTCCCCCACAGAAACCTGCCATCCTAATTCAGTACAAAAGAATTATCCACCTGTAATTCAGTTAGTACTATTTGTGTTGTTCTACATATTTTACATTTAAATATAATTCTATACAGAGCTTTACTGATTAACAGGTTTAGGAAAGATAAAGAATTTGGTTAATGAAGCCATGTATTTCAAGCCACCTGTATTGTAAGTGAAAGAATAGTAGGCAAGAATGCAGCAGTTTTTCAGCAAGTTTTCCAAGCAGTGTGATATCAGACCCCCAACCTTTTGAACCCGTGAGCAACATTCAGACGTAAAAGGAGTTGGGGAGCAACACTAGCAGGAAAAATGTTCTTGGAGTGCCAAATAAGGGCTGTGATTGGCCATTTGGTAGCCCCTCTACATTGAGACTCTGTTTGGCAGTACACCTGGTTTTTATACAACTAAAACTTGCCTCCAAGCCTGGAATTCAAAAATAAGCACCTGCTTTGAGGCAGTTGGGATCAACATCCAAGAGGTTGGAGAGCAACATGTTGCTCACGAGCTACTGGTTGGGGACCGATGAGATACCACAAACATGCCCAAAAGTCAAAATGGGTAGCCCAACAAAACTGTAGAGCAGATGGGCAGTTATTGCACATTTATCAGGGCATGTTTCCATTTGTGCCACTTAAAATGGGAATAGATACTAATATTTCCTCAAATATTTTGTGCACAAACTCAATATACTGTATATTCCATGCATTTGATCAAGCAGTTTACTGACCTGCCAAAACTATGTGGACCAGGGAATAAAATCTGCTTTTAGTTATGTGTATACCTAGGTTTCTAGCAGGGTATGGTAAGTAGCTCTAACTAGTATGCCAGTCAGTAGTATGCCAGTGTTATGTTTCATACAGTTGATGTAACAATTGAATTGAGGTAGGTCTCTGATATTTTATTGGGCTTATACTTTTGCTACCCATTTATAGTCCAAATAAACTAGTTCAGTTTCTATAGTGTAACCCTTTGAATGGATAAAATATATATAGCCGCATCCCCCTAATTAGAAAGTGAGATGATTTGTGGTGATTGGTATTTTAAGACTTACTGGCATCATACTGTTTTAGGGCAAAATTGAGCGTATCTACAAAACCATTGCAAGAATTGTCTTATTGAAGAGGCAAAGGAAAAAAAAAAAAGCTGAAAGCCTTATCACCAGACAAAGACACAAGAGCTGCTCTGCACAGCTAAAATAAAACTCCTGACTCAGCACCTTCTATTGATTAAAAACTAACCTTTAAAGTAACTCTCAGCGTGTGCGGTTAGAATTTAAATTTAAACATGTCGTGAAAGTTGATTTGTGTCCCTGAATACTCCAAAGGTGTAACATTCACATCACTGTTTTTTTTTTTTTTTTAATTCCCTTAAGCAGCTGAAGTATTTCAGAAAAATGTCAATAGGGCAAAAAACAAGGAAGATCCTGACTGGGTCTTGTACTTTTCTTTTCCCATGCAAATATTCAACCTCCTCAGGATGGAAAAAAAAAGTGTGCAAAGTGAAACTCAATAATTGGTCCTTTGTCTAAGTTTCTCAACTGCCAGAGAAAGACAGATTAATTAAATATACAACAGTGTTTTTGGAGTGTGGGGTCCCACTTGCTGGGCAGGTCATAAATTAAGCAGAATAAATACTTCAATGTGTTTGCAGTGGGCTCCCTACGTCAGAGCAAAGGGGAAGGTTGGTGGGAGGAGAGCCGACTGTTCTTTGCTAATGATAGTCACGTCGGAGTCTGTCTGGTTGCCCCTAGCAACCAGACATGATGTAACTCCAGGATGAACTTGAACTTGGGGGACTTGAAAAGGGAACAATAGACCAGAGTAATCAATAAAGCTTATTTCAGTGAAGGATTACATTGCTGCTCTGGGGTAACCTTGTCTGCAAGGCACATATTAAATGGTAAGATGAGTGAAGAAACTTTTTTTTTTTTATTTCTCTGCGAGAGTTTAGTGGTGCAGTCTGGAGAATGGTGCCAAGACACATTCTAGACCCTGGTGTTGAGATGGTGCAGCCACACTGTATGGCACCCAGTGTACAGGGAAAGAAGCAACTCCATCCATACAGCTTGTGTGCCGGGAGCAGTGCATTGCAATCCATTTCGGTGCTGAAGGATTTCTCCTGAATGGATATGAGTCACACAAGGCAATCTGTCATTGTTTGAAGAAATAATTCAGCACTCTAGTGGAATAGAAATCCAACTAATTCATATATATATTCGTCAGATTTGATCTATTTTGCTTTAGCGTGATAAATATCAGCTGCAGGAGAAAAGATGCTGGCAGGGCACCCACACATCATTAGGAACACAATGTAGATACTGACAGTAATTAGAACGTTCACTCACATACACTTTCTGCTGCTTTATTTAGTACTTCCCCAAATGAAACAATGGTGTAGCAAAGCTAAGGGAAAATGGTGCAATATCATTGTTTTCAGCCAATAAAATATCCCATGACTGAGTAGTTTACTCAAGATTAGGCCAGGTTAGCAAAGGGCAGAAACCCTGCTGCAAATGCCAGAGCTATTTAGCTTTGGACACATCACTCCCATCCTGGTGGCCCATTGTTTTTGAAAGCATAACATTAATATATGAATCCTAGGTTTAATAGAACTACATGTAAAAAACAGCAATTCCATTCATTCACAGAAACAATATATATTGCTATTAACAAGTATAACAAGATGTGTTGCTGTTGGTAACGGCACTAGTGCAATTTAGCACCTATGTTAATAAATCATGCCAAGGATATTGTGGTGAAGCTGGATCCGTTAAGATATTTGAATCAGATCTCAACTTAGTAAATACCAATGTTACCTTTAAACTTTGCATCTGAAGAAACCTTAACAAGGTTCTTTTTTATTTCATTTCCTTCACAGACACATAAATAGCCCAACTGTGTGTGTATAATTATGTTAATAGCTGAAGAAGTAAAGCTCATAATACTACCAAGGAAGGGACCTTTTATTTCCTCTTAAAAGGTTTGGCCAAGCATTCTTTTATATTGAGCATAACAATTGAGTTAAATACCAGCATAAAAGTGACACATTCTTCTTATACTGTATATCTTCTATTATTACTTTGGCAAACTGTTCTGTGCTGCAATTGCTGACAATTTATTTGCTAATAATTTAAAAGCTGATTCATAGAAACATCAGGCCCTGAGCCTCCTGCATTTTATTTAGGATTCTTCCAAAACTGTAATACCAACAACACTTCACCTGCTTTCTAATAAATACACATTTTAAGGTGGTTTACATTCATTGTAAAAAGCAAATTATGATTAGTTATCTGCTTGCTGGTAATTACTATGCCTGGATAATATCATGATTAAAGGAAAACTATACCCCCAAAATGAATACTTAAAGGAAACCTGTCACTTTTTTGCTGACAGTAGGACTGTAATTATTAATTATAAATACTCACATACCAGCATCTTTTTGTTGAATAAATGTAACTATGCAGTGTTTTCAGAGTGCACGAGACTCTACCAGTCCGACTTTCTGAAAGTCGTCACGCAAAGCCTCAAGGGAAAAACTATAAATCTCGTGAGATTTCACCTCCCGCACGGAGGAGAAAGATAAGGCAGCAGGAAACTCAGACAGCGTTTAACTTTAGTCCTCTAGCTGGAACTCGTGTCTGTATTCGGCGTGCAGGACAGACTGAAGCGTACTTAGTTTATTTATGTTAGACCTCTCTGTTAGTGTCTGTTCACTTTTATTTAATGGTCTGGCTTTTGTGAAATATGAACAGTACTTTTACGTTTATTTATTTTAGAGACTTGATAAGGCTACGCTATGGAGTGCTCTGTTAGTGACTGTTCACCTTGATTTAATGGTCAGTCTTTTGTGAAACATGTGCCTGTGATGTGCATTTCTGTGTGTATGTGTGTGTGTGTTAGAGTATCTCTTTGTGTCCCTGAGTCTGTGTTTGAGTGTGTATCCCTGAGTCTGTGAGTGTGTGTATGCCTGAGTGTGTGTGTGTCTGAGTATGTGCCTGAGTTTGTGTGTGTGAGTTCTGTTGACCTGCCTTATAGGTGCAACTCCATGAGTAACCAACCCCCCACATGCAGTCACAGGCAAATGAAAATAAGAAAATAAATACGTTTTCATTAACTGAAGATTCTGCCTTCCACTGGTTTGAGGGATCATCTGATGATTATTTAGAAAAGGCTTGATGAGGCTTGATTCTGCATTATTTCAGGTCTTACACTATATTTGGCTTTGGGAATAAATACCTACATTTCTCCTCTCATTTTCCAGCTGCTCCTAGTTATTATTAATATTCGTAGTTGGACAGCTACCAGTAGTCACTTTAGCTACAATACAAGTGCTACTGTCTCACTTCATAATATACCTGCAGAAAAAATTCACACAACACAACAAAAACATAAGCAATAATTTATGTCTTATTTCTGCTGAGGCATATATTGATCAACCAAAAGAATGCTCTTTAAAGTGGGCATTCTCGCCATAGCCCTACATTTTTCTATCACAGAGTATACTCTATGACTAGGCATGCATGAGATTTGGCAGTTTGGCTGAGCCCACACACAAAACACAAAGCGGTCCTGTTTCAAGATGGCAGCGCCTATGAAACACTTTTTACATATAGGATATTTTCTAATCTGTTTCAGATATAGACAAAAACAGCTGACTAAAGGGTTTAACTAAGGAGGGAAAGCTATATATTATTCATGTCTCAAGGTGACAGGTCCTCTTTAAGCAACAGATAGTTTATATCAAATTGAATGACATATTAAAGAATCTTACCAAACTGGAATATATATTTACATAAATATTGCCCTTTTACATCTCTTGCCTTAATCCACCATTTCGTGACTCTATCTGTGCTGCCTCAGAGATCACCTGACCAGAAATACTACAACACTAACTGTAACAAGAAGAAGTGAAGAAGCAAAAGGCAGAACTCTGTCTGTTAATTGGCTCATGTGACCTTACATGTGGTTTGTATGTGTGCACAGTGAATCTTACGATCTCAGGGGGCGGCCCTTATTTTTTAAAATGGCAATTTTCTATTTATGATTACCCAATGGCACATACTTCTAAAAAAGTATATTATTATGATAATGGTTCATTTACATGAAGCAGGGTTTTACACATGAGCTGTTTTACTCGGTATCTTTTAATAGAGACCTACATTGTTTGGGGGGTATAGTTTTCCTTTAATAACTGACTAAAGATTTCTACATATTTATTTAGCATGTGTGGGGTTGGGTGATAATAGGCAACATTCATGGATACATTTTACCATTGCCTGTTTTGTCCAAAAAGTAGCGCGATCAATGCAGGGGGTAACATTTGACAAGTGACATGTGGATAATTCTGCAAATTACACTAAGCTGCAATGCACGAAAGTGGGAATATCTGTGGTTTGGGAAGATTCTTTCTATTGTGTGTCAAAAACTGTTTTCCATGTATGAGTATGCTGAAAATCAAAATGTGGCATCAGTTTTTCCAGAGAAAACACCATGTGAGCCGCAGTCAACATAATCTTTCTGCTTCATTGGGCCATAAACAAGGCAGCATTCATTCATTTAGAATTTGCAGGCATTATGGTAAAAATTCTTGGCTCACATCCAGAAGAATTAATTATCTTTTAATTTGCAGATCAGATTTCTAAAAATGTTTTACAGAAATAGTTTGTCGAAGTATATCTCCATGATAACATCAATCCTAGACCTTTATTGTATTGTTGAAATGCATGTGGGCTGTTCTATCGTAGACCACAAAATGGTTTTGCAAACCAATGGTCACATGACATGCTGTTAAAATAGCTACTTGGTTTTGCCTATGGCATATGCCATATTGTGTGTGGGTTTATAGTGGCTGTCTATTGTTTTAAAATATGGGGTCAGAATAGGAGCAATACCAGCATATCCAGTGTCCACCAATCAGGTACAACCATGTTCCATTGTGTTGGTGAGCGTAAAACAAGCCTCTAATAATAAATGATGCATTTTTGTAAATATAGAGGCCTAAATCCTCAATGCTGGTAAGACTGCTTTAATCCATTGGTGAAACCTAAACAAATATCTCCCTGTTCCCAATCCCTTTCTGTTACAAATCTGTGACAATACTACCCATAGTTGGTACCATGCAGTTTCCATGTTTTGGCAAGGATAGACTTGAGTGCAGTGGATCTTCACACTCAAAATAAATGGTGTACATTCCAGATCACTCAGCTGTATATTATTATCATTATTATTATTATTATTATTACAAAGTTACTTCAGAACTGATGGTTGACCTTTTCTAGTGAGTCTGAATAGAAATTGTACATTTGAAAAGGTGTTTTTATCATTAAATAAAATACATGGTAATATAAGCATATAATCATTAAGTGAAGAAAATAATAACATAATAAAGGATGTTTTTTTTTTCTTTTCAGTCCTGGTACCTGGGATAAAGGTCACAGATTTCCATCACGCACCTGACAGACCACCTGACCCTTTCCGTCTCTGTAACCTGGAAGCAAGTAACAACACAGCACAGTTACTTCGTGTCAATGGAAGGGGAGACAAACTTATATGTCAACAGGAAAACAACTTCAAGAAAAAAATAATATCTGTGGTCGCATGACAATGACCATTTTCAATTTCAATCTTTTTTTTTTTTTTTTTTTTTTGGTCACTTTGGAGTCTGGAGAAATTCTTCTGAAATTCTTCTTAAAGAAAAAGTTGGGCTTCACTGTGTTTAAAGTGTTTTGCTGGTAGTGTAAACATTTGGTTATGCTGGATAGGCTTAGTCTGATGTTATTTACTGATTTCCTGTAAGACACTTGTCAGTTGAAGCCCACCATTTTCTCTGAAGCTCCTTTTATTTCCATGAGTGTGATACTTCTTTAAGCCTTGTGAAGGAGCAATCCATATATTATGATATGCGCTTCTACTCTACCTAAGGGTACAGGCTGCAAAATCAAGAAAGTAGTCAAAACCCTGCATGTTTTATTTATATATGATGGAGTGCAATGTAAGCTAAGTAACAGGGGAGGAGAAAAAAATCCTTGACCCTTACCGAAATGATGAAGTTGTTTTACCAATCACACCTGACATGTTGTGTTGTATGACATATCAAATTCAAAATGGCCACCCTTCTTTTTTGACAAGGAGTAATCACATCCATGACCCTTGAGGCAATGTTCCTCTCGAGTTGCAGAACGATGTAAAGAGTATGCTGAGAACTCCTACTATTCAACTTACTAAATGCTGCACTTACACATAAGCTTTTTTAATCAAATTTTCAACAATTACACAGAAACACAGCAGTGGGGAAGATGGTCTGTTTTGACAGAAACTGACAGGAATTAATCATAACAATCGTGTTTGGATTGAGTAAAGTGCAATTTCATTGGATAGGTAAATATCTTTGTAAGATAGAGATTGTTGAAAATTCTATTTTTGTTTTCCAAGTCCTCTCACCCTAGGACTCTAAATTATTGGGGTAAAAACAGCCTTGCAAAAGAAAGGGGAGCTATTTTTGCTTTTTATGTTTTTTATTGTTAAACTTGTATCCCTTTAAAACTAAAAGAAAATGTAAAAAAAAAATATATATATAAAACATAATGGTGCTTTTACCACAATATGTTAACTACATTAACTGCTAAGTAATCATTTTCTGTTATCAAAGCACATAACTAAAATGAAATCATAATATCTTAATTTTATAAGCTAAAGTCACTATTAATGGAGTATGCCGATTCAGACAAATGCTACACGTTCCCTATACATAGGATTTTATCAGACCCCCTCCAAATCTGTCGTGGTCCAGTCTATCCATGTCATTCTGATCACTTCGTCTCACTTTGATCATCTCTGGACTAAATATTGAGTGAACTGGGGTTACAGCACTTGCTGAATAAATACAATTGGATCATAAACTTCATGTATGTTATGTACTTAAAAATAGAAAAAGACAAAAAAAAAGCTTAAAAAAACAAAACAAACAGAATACATGTGATTTTCTTTTTCTACCAGACAGCGGAGCATCCCTTTGCTTCGCATGCAACTTAAAGAAGGTTTCCTATACTATACATATATATTATACTTTCCATTTGGCAAATCTGCCAACATGGAAAAAAAAGTCTCTGCATGTTCTAGTGTTAGTAACTCATTTTTATATAGTTATAGTAGGATAAAGTAGAGTGCATTAAGACAAAACATTTTAATCCCAAGACCAGGCACTTGCCTTTTTACCCCATCATCTGTACAGCCAAAATAGGGCCCACTAAAATATTTTTTTGGTTTTGTTATTCTTTGGTAGTGAAGTTTGGAGTTAAACTCTGTTTGGTCAGTCCTGTTAAAGGGCTTTTACTACTGTCCCAAACAATCAATTCAATGAAAAGTCATGGGAAGACACTTTGCTCCTCATCTTTTTATTTTAACCCCTGAAATTGTAGTGTTTTATATTTTTAGCTTCCTCTTAAATCTTTGGGTCCTATGTGTGGGCCTTCAATGTTGGAGCAAACGTGCAGGGCTTTGCAGGCCCTTCTAGTGCTCTTGATGGTTCATTTGCACGAAGATGAAAAGTTTCAATATCAATGTGCCTTGCCCTGGATAGTGATTACTTGTGGAATAGTTGCACATATTCCTAAATAGGTAGTAGGGAGAAACCTCTCCGGTCACTCGTTTTGGAGACACACTTTATTTCTTCTTGTAAATGTGATTTTCAGGTCAGACATGGCAGGCTTCACCACATAGTTATTGAGTTGTACCCCACTAATAGGAGTAGTGTGCTTAGTATTGTAGCATCTGTACTCTTCTCCTTAGGAGATCAGTATTCTTTGGAATGTTTGCTGCATTGTGAAATTTTATTTTGTCTTCCTATTATTATTGTTATTTTTCCTGATCAATGAAAATATGCAATACCTGCTTATATTGTTTAGTTAAAGCTTAGCAGATTATTCAATTTTTTTATTTGACCAAAGTTGGTGCTGCCCTTGAAGCAGCGTATTGTTGGGCGTTTAGTCATTGTGACTATGAATGCACATGCAGGAGGGGCCTCTTAGAGAAGCAGTCAGACTGTGAAGCACTAAGCTGAACCCTGCTTTGAGCAGTTTTTGTGTTGTTACTGTTCCTATCACAAGTAAGCCTTAAAAGAAAAAAAAATACTTCCTTTCCTTCAACCCCCACACCCTATTTTTATTAGCAGACAGCAATCAGTCGACATTCAACATAAAGAGGTTCCAATGCCCATTTTTATATGCACGTTTTTAATCTTCCAAGTTCTGAAATTTGTTTACTGGTTCTCTCCATTTAAGAGGGAAAAAAAACAAAAAGGTTTTGGATTTTTCCATATATATATATGTCTGAATCATGGTTGCGTAGGTGTGTTGCGTGATTGTTAGTGAATGGTATCCACTTCCTGTAGCCAGCATCCCTTGCCTTCCCTCTAGCACTTAGCTGGGCATTACCTAATGACATATGTGCACTAAACTCGCAGCTTCCAGTGCTTCACAGTGAAGGGATAAAAGCCTAGACAAACATTTTGTCAGAGCCTTGCCATATGCCAAGGTGTTACCAGTAATTTGGTTGTACATACAGTAAAATGTACCCTTTTATAAACAAAGCAAACTAAGCAATAGTTTGGGCAGTTCTAGATTACTTTGTTTTTTTTTTTTGTTTGTTTTCCTTCTTTTTGTGAGTGTGATGTAGTCGTGGCTGCAATGAGAAAGAACAAACTGCCCACTCAGATATGTAATTTGTATGTTGTATAGTTTTATTAATTACACTGATTTATTCTACCCTATTTTATAATGCAGGACTTTTGTAATGTTGTTTAAATGAGGAAAAATTTCTGTCATTTAGCTTAGCAGATTTCTGATTATTTGTTATAACGGCAGCGTTCCTAGACTTTATATATATATATATATATATATATATATATATATATATATATATATATATATATATATATATATATATATATATATATATATATATATATATATATATATATATATAATTTTTTTTTTTTTCTTGGGGAACTGGATTTAAGTTGAAAACTTTCCTGTTTCCTTTTTGTATGTATTTAAATACAGTTATTTTCCTTCTCTCAAATACTATAACATATTCCTATACTTGAGAAGTATGGGCCACTGAATAACCATTTAAAATGGACATTACAGATATGCTGTATATTTGATGGTGTATTCTCTCTCTCTACGTTTGCTAAATCAAAGGTTAGGGACTTCTGAACAGGTCTTCAGACAGAAAAAAAAATGTTTTAAAGGCTTTAAAACATTAGATAGTTGGTGGAACTTGTTAAGCAAGGCTGTGTGTGACATATTAAACAAAGTTTATTTTTCTTTATTCCATCATATAGCCATGCAGAAAATATAGCAAACGTTATTCTTCCTGCAATAAAATGATGTCTGGATGTTATGCTCTGTGAGATCCATGCAGTTGCTCTGGTTGTGCAGAGTAGGGTCAGATACATTCAATGGAATGGGGTAAAGAGAATCTCTTTCAGGAAACCATAGCTCCTATCTCTACATGTTGCTCCAGTGTGAAGGGGTATTAACTTTCATACCAACAGTTAGAAGTATATTTATCTTAAGACAAACCGTTCACCAGATGAGAACTCCCAGCTCTGTTCACTTGCATAGATATTTTCCTTTTTTTTTTACCTCCCAACCTTTGTTTTCTGAGGAACAGTACTGGGGTGGGGCTTGCTGGAGAATGAGTGGGGTATGTCTGGGCCAAACTAGGCAAGGTCAGGTGATTTGAGGCATGGCCAAAATTGACCCATTTTTGGAAAATCACATTTTGGGAAGTATTGAGTTCTCTGGCTGACTGTGGTGAACTGTCCATCTTTAGATAAATATGTCCCTAAGATTTTAGAAAACATTTTTTTAGAAAAAAATTTGAATGGTGGAAAAAGTCTCATTTAATTTTTGATAAATCTGCCCCAAAGTGTCTCAAATTACAAGTTGTGCCATGCCATCAAAGTTATCCTCAGTGGCCTATTGGAGAGTAGCCATAATGAAGGGGAGTATCTTATATTACCCCTGGATAGACCAGAAATAAGTCATATCATTCTTTCCTAACAAACAAAAGGAAACGTTTCCCAAAATCGCAGCCAATAACCTGTATACAGTGAATATTACAGTACATTTCCTGGGGTATTTCTTTCTTTAAATGCCTATATTTAAACCTGAAATATTAGAATCTATTAAATGTTACATTTTAGAATTTTTTTTAAAAAAACATAGCACTTAGGAAGTGGGATTATTGACTCAAGGCCTTAAAGCTCAAGTGGTAAAAAATGTAATCCCCACCAAACTGAGTCCTGGGCATGACATCCAAAGATGCTCTTTATAGTGGGTGCCATGATCCCAATTAATACAGTTAAATTCATCCTGCAATAGACAATAGTGTTTAAAATACAGTCTGACCTCCAGACTTTAACTGGGCCCTAAGGAACACTGCATAGGTACAATTGTAACAGTCTTATTAAATATGTAGGGAACATCAATGTTTCATCCCTCATTTAGACCTTTATGACATTAACATGGTAAAAGGGCAAGAACAACCAATAAGAAGTGCTTTCTCTTCAGTATGGTTGTATAGGAGTGGAAAAATGTAAATGTTGTTCCCTAATAAGGATGGAAGAACTTTACTATGAGTATAGTATTAAGTAAAAGTCAAAAACTGTTTACATTTCAACTGGAATCTTTTGTATGAATCCAAGATCAACATCCTTACTCTGTATAAAGTGTATAATATTGCTAGATATTACACATATATACACTTTCACATGGAGCAGCATGGAGTTGTACTGTAGCTCTTATTTCCTTACTATGACTGTTTTGAGGGTCCTGTAGATACACTACCTGTTGTCTAGTTACAGAGCAGTACTGTAGTCAGATGCATCTCTGGACCTGTTACTGATATTGCTTGATGTGATGGCCATATTCTGTTTTCATAAATCATAGCCAGTGCTTAATCATGAAAACACTAAACACTTTAAATTAATAGAATGAGTGCACTGTGCAGTAAAAAATATAACGAAGGAAAGAGAATCAATCCAAGTCACTGGATAAGCTATGCAAAATGATGCACCATTGAGATTTCCCTTTGTTGTTCATGTTAGCAGAAGACATAAGCCAGTCAATTTTAGAATAGCATCATTGATATGTATTTATACTGGATGATGTCGGTGTGCCTATTAACGTTTTTTTGTTGCTGCAAGAGTTGAAAACAAGGATAGGAGGTTCTGATAACAACTAAGATGGGAGACTACATATCAGGGTATATATCCTAAATCCCAGCATAGTTCAAGTAGAAACAGTGGCTGCCATAGTTCAGAGAAATATAGAAGATTGTAATAAACCATGAATGAGGTGGAAAAAGGCTAAAATGGATTTATTCGGATGCGAAATCCATAATTATAGATGCAAACTATATAACTAAATACTGTTGGCGTTCTCTCGTTTATATGTAAGGTGCACTTACTTTACACCACATTTATACCAACTCCTTCTTTGCATATCTCACCTGTATTTCAACACTAGTAACTTATTGAGGGTATACAATTAAAGTGCAACTAATCAGGCCCGGATTTCCCTATATGGCGCCCCTAGGCCACCGGGTCCTAGAACCCGCCATCTCTGGCATGCACCGCAACCCCCACGCACGCATGCGCCGGATCGATGGGGAGCTGCAGCTCCCCGGGGCTCTCTATGATACCACAATTTTAGGCCGCTCCAAACTCACCCCTTGTGTGTTCTCCTTAGTGCAGCTCCATTTGGTATCCCGGGTGCTACAGTGTTCCCGCTGTAGGACAAATTGGAAATATAATCCACCATTAGCATTTGCCAGTTTAAATTGTTAACATTCATTTTGTTTTAATGGATGCGCAGTGAAAGGTTGTTAGAGGGAAGGTACTGATGTCTTATAAGTAGTTCATTCCTATAAGGCTACAGTAGTGACCTCACTACAGAATGACACAGACAATGATGCCTCCATCAGGTGCCAGGAAACTGTGCAAAAACACTCTGCAACACTTATTTGCTCCACCTTCAGGACCCCTTTAAGCAGCCCCTCAACACACTTCAGTCCTAATATTCCGCTGCAGACACAGTAAAAATGCTCCACTTAGTTGGGTTCAAACCTGTAGAGGGGGTAGATGGCAGTTAGATGGCTTGTATGGGAGAGGGAAAAATGTAACCTTGCATTGATAGTGTTGATGCTCCTGTTTAACTTGTCAGAACAATTGTAAATCTCCCTGAATCAGAGAATGGCATGCACAAGAATTGTAATTACCCACGGGATAATGTGCATCTCTATAATGCAACCAGACCTTTGTTTTTATGGAGCTTTTATGGGTGGAATTATATATTCTATAACAATTCAAGATGTCTCTAGCAGTACAAGTATAAGGCTGTATAATGTATGAAGAGCTCTGCAAATTAGTGTTTGCTTCCATTTAAATACATATTGTTTCCTTATGGTATAGCATTTTGTAACTTCTTTCCCTTGGATGAGGCAACCGAACATGAAAGTGCACTTGCAATTGTTTTTAAATTTAGCAAATCTTTTGTATCTGAGAAATATTTGAGCACTTGCTGAGCCATATTCTGCTTCTAGAGCATCAATAAGTACCATTTCTATTCACACACAGATACAAACATCATCACAACCGATATGTCAATGTTACAATGTGCTGATCACAAAGGAGCAGTGTAATAGTAACTGAAACGGCACCTTCGTGTGATAGCTTTGAGCAGGAAACTGAAAAATTAGTATTTGCAGGGGAAATACAGAAGTAACAAAGAGAGGAGACCGGTCATTCTGAGGCATTGTATTCCTCCCTAATTACACTGCATAATAAATGGGGGCAACACCCCTGAAGCATGAATAGAATCATTTGACTGGCCCTTGCTGTCTATTTAAGGGTCTCATTATCTGTTATATACTAACTTGACTGAGCCATTGTGATGATTATAAGATTTTCTACCATGGAATTGTGATGAAATAGTTGGAACACTACAGATTAATTTAATGATATAAGCTTGTGGCTAGACAGCAAGATGATAATGCTCAGCATCTAAAACAAAAAGTGGGTGAGGGGGTCCCCCTAATGTCAGAACATACAAGTTGTATCCATTAGGCCAGTATCCATGTTGGGGTAAAAAAGAATACCAAGTACAGGTACCTCCAATTTATTATGCACTTTTGTGTGATAAGAATGTTCCCAATACATTACACACCCAAATGAGAACTGTAATTATTCCATTTTGCAATATCAGTGTTAAAAGACACACAAAACATTTTACAATTATAGCATTTTATTAAGCCCACGGGCCCCCAAGGCAGTTCTTTCTTTTTCTGGTTTAAACAGATTTTGCAATGCCATACTACAAAAGCTTTCAACGAAACCGCGTATTCTTTTAATTATAACTTTTATCGTTTTGCTCCTTTTTAAAATGATGGTCAATATCGAACTTTGTGTCTCTTTAAAAAAAAAACTTACGTTTGTTATTGTTTGCATCTAAATAGAAGGCTTCCACTGAACAAAACACACGTCACAACTGAGAGCTTCAATGGCACCTAAGCAAAGTAACGGAGGTCTGCCAATCAGACTTGTCCTATCAACACTGCATCACTTGGCTTCTCACTTCCTCCATGCTTCTAGTTCTCTTCAAGATGATGCATGTTCTTTCTGTATAACCCCATTATGCAGCAAGTCTAAAGCTGTGCAATTTCCCCATAAGTATCTCTGTTTTACCCCAATAAAATAATTGATGTAATGAACCTTGATTTTGAATCACAGTAGGTAACATTGCGGCTTTTCCATAACACTCACACGTGTATGTCACCAATTCACGACTATGTTATTGCACAGCCATTACATGGTGCTATTACAGTCAGGCTAAATGATAATCTAAGTTGGGCTCAATTCACTCTGCTTTCCAACAATGTAAATACATAGCAGTGTTTATCTGCATGACAACTATGCACTAATCTATCTATCTGAGGAGGAAAAAAGAAGAAACGATCAACTTTAGTATCTATTTCCGTTTACTCTACAATCCTTGCCTTCTTGGGAACTGTAAATGCCAGCTTTAGGACAGAAAGAATTATATGAAAACCAGCAGAATACCGGATATATAAATATGTAGTGCCTGTGAAATCTGTATTATATTGCTCTTCTGAAGTAAGACTTTTCTACACCAATAGCCTTTGCTGTCTGTCAGAATTCTTCTGATATAGCTGATGTAAAATAACCATACAGTAATAATGCATGTGATTCCATAATGCTTAGTGCGTTGTATGAATATTATTCAAACTTATGTTTTTTCTTTCTGACTTTGCTCTTGAAAGGTTTCAAAATGTCACCAAGAACACAAAATCTCGCTCTTTTTTTTCTTTCTCTTCTTTTGTGGTGTTTTCAGTATTTTGGAGATATACATTACTTTCATAAAATTCAGTATTACTTGTGTGTGTTTTTTTTTTCTAAATTGTTATTTACAATTTTTTTTCCACACGGGGAAGCATAGATTTTATTTCCATATGATAAATGTGGAACAGCTGATTCTGTGTCTCTATGAGAACTGTGATGTATATCGTTCCAATTAAGGTTAATCCCTGGTATAAAGACCCTGAGGTCTGTGCAACGCACAAGGTTCAATCCAGACTATGTGGTACCAGTCAGTTCTACACAATCACGAAGCACCAACTAGCCAGTGCTTTCCCTGCAGTCACACCAGAAATCCTCATAGACATGAAACACAATTAAAATAAAGGATATGCTTTACTGAAAATCTTATTTCTTTTCATGCACATTTACACACATTTAGATTTTTGTGTGAATAAACTCAACCTTGGGCCTGATTCATAAAATCCAGTTTAGAAACACATTTACTGGTTCACAATGCAAGTACGGTATGTAAAGGAAGGAGTCTGTAGATAAAGAGTCATGGAATAGCATTTCCATTGTTCCATTGTAACTATGAGCAGCGATGGCACTTAGAGCTGGCAGATTTCTCGCACTTTTTGGTTAGCGCAGACTCCCTAACCAAAAAGTCAGCAATAAACAGCCTTTCACTTGAACTTTCCATATTAAAAGGCATGAACGTCATGGAAACAAATGTAGCTAGAACTGTACATGAAAGGGAAAGCCCTGGAGGTCTCCATATATTTCAGGAAAATAGAGCTGTGCCCATTGTGCATTGCAGATGTGTCTTTCAAGCTGTTCTGCAGCAGCCTTGGGCAGTACATCTACAAGATGGCTCCAATACTCAACCATGCACTAGGCTGGAAAGATCTCTCATGCGCTCATGTCACTTACACCTGCCTACCACTGTCAGAGTATATACTAGCAATGCTACTAAGCTCCCTGCAGAATCTTCTCCGAAGGAAACAACATCACCACCTCAGTTGCAAAATTTGAATGAACCGCTCTGTCTTTTAAAGATGGTGCTGGGGATTCCATGAATATTGACTTGGGGGACAAAGTTTGGTAACTCTCATCCTTCCACTCCCGTTCAACTATGGTCGATTTTCATTACAGTACAAGTCCAGGAAAAATGAGTTTATGATGAAACAAAGGGATAATTTATCACAAAATAAATGCAATTTGCACTTTTATTTGCATTTATGTATGTTACATATTTTAGATGAAATTATGTTTTGTTAAACACAAAGCCCAGTTCATTACCAACATGCATTGGATTCAGGGTGTTTCTATTGAAAAAAACAAAGCCACTTTATGCCAACAAATCTATTGTCTGTAAGAACGACCCCACTTACAGGATGTTTAACTGCAGCCTCCCTGCTATTGCAGAACTGCAGCTCCCATCATACAACTGATAGTTGGACACCACTGAGCTATAGAAACTCTATGCTGTATTGTTATTTAGATAAAGAACTTGTTCCTTTTCCATCTCCCTAATAACGGGTGTCAATTAAAAGGTGAGCATAGAGAAGAGATGAAATGAGCCATTTAATGTATAAAGATCTTCCTACAGTTTAATTCAGAGCTGCTATAACAGCTGCCTGGGATTCTAGGTGTGGGTCGCTTGGCATTGCTGGGAAAAGCCTCCATCCCATAACTTCATTGGTCTAAGCTCTTCATGAAACCCAAACTGGCACTTGGCCCTGTAAACTCTTATTTTTGTGCTAAAATAATTCAGCGTTCCATGATTTTTCTTTCTCCATTTAGGATATTAAGTGAAATCCCTTGTGCCTGTGCTAGAACAGTTGCTGTTTTATGAATCAGGCTCTTTGTGCCTTTAGTACCCTGTATTGAACCTCATGGTTTTCATTTAAGTTTTACTGTGTTCTGTGAAAATTTGTAATTGGTTGAGAATCACTGTGGGCATCCATTCTTATTCAACGAAATCTCTGCAGGTTTTTGAGCTGGTGTGGATTAGTTTAACTTGTATTCAACCATTAGTGCTACCACCTCTCACATTACAATACAATTACTGGAAGCAAGTACTGCATTTCCTATGCAACAAAAAAGGAAAATAAAAAACATTTGCTAATGCTACATGGCTTTCTGTTGTTTATTTCCCCACTCGCACACAAAAAGGGGATAATAGTGAATAGTGAAGGCACTGTAGGTAGAGCAAGTGGTTGGGTCGGAGAATTTACTTTGTCACATGGTGTATAAATACATGTAATGGGTACAGCTCAACTCCATATGGGGAAAATGAAAGAAATCAAATGAAAGAAATCAAAACTGAATTAACCTAGAAAATACAGCTTATGCATTAGCAGTCTAGGAAAAAGTGGCTTTGATAACACGTACTAATCTACCAAGCAGATTGTTTTGCATTGTATTTTGCAGCTTAAAATAACTTATACCAGTTCCCAACGCCATATGGTATCAGCTGACCTTTATCACTTGTTTCCAGTTTCCCAAACTATACTGCATGGGAATATATGACTACTCACCCTCGGATCATTTTAATTTCCTCTTCTTTTACCTCTTAAATCAGGCATGTCCAAACTCTGGCCCGTGGGCCAATTGCAGCCCGTTTTCAATTTTAGACTGGCCCGCAGCCTTAAACAAGGATTCGCCCATTCAAGGGCAGACCAAATAAACTGGCCAGCTTGAGCCAGGAGTCGTTCGATGAGCAGTGCTGTCTATCGCACGTTTATTGCACGTTAGCATGTGTGCATGACGTCACTGGATTCACTGGCGCTAGTTCTCAACAGAGGCTGCGATTACTTTCGGACCTTCTAATTTTTTTTGCGAATGCACATCGGCATGGTCACAGACTCATCCCATCAGTTAAAATGTTTATATCATATGCTTCAAAATATCAATAAGAAAATATAGTCAAATTAATTGGAGGGCTCCCTACTGAATTTACCGTCAGACTGGGTCTCACCGAGTATCATTCTAAGGTCAGAAAAATAGAATATAGAAATGAAAGGAATTAGAAAATAAAAAAAGGCCTAAATGAGAAAACAATAAAAGTTTTAAACAAGTAAATAGAAGAAAAAGACAGAAAAGGAGGAAAAACAGAAAAAAAGATGAAAAGGGAAAAAAGAAAAAAATGGAGAGACAAGAAAATGATTTTATAGTGTGGCAAGTTCACTTCACTTGACTACATATATGTGCAATCACCTTGCTTAATTTACAAAAAAGTTGCTAAGTAACAGAGAGTTACCAGATAAGGTATCATTTCTGTAAATTGGATCTTCATACCTAATGGTTCATAGAATGTCAGGCTGAATAGTCGGCCCCCACACATTTTCACCTCACTTAATCTGGCCCTTGTTGCAAAAAGTTTGGATACCCCTGTCTTAAATTCTTATACAACTAGTAGAGTCACTTTGCCAAGCTGCCTTTTATTTGGAAGGGTTTTTTTATGGTGAGAGCTTTGAAGATGTGGAATTCTCTCCCTGAATCAGTTGTACAGGCTGATACATTAGATAGCTTTAAGAAGGGGCTGGATAGCTTTTTAGCAAGTAAGGGATTACAGGGTTATGGGAGATAGCTCATAGTACAAGTTGATCCAGGGACTAGTCCGATTGCCATTTTGGAGTCAGGAAGGAGTTTTTTCAAATTGGGTTTTTTGCCTTCCTCTAGATCAACTAGCAGTTAGGTTATACTGTATTTAGACTTAAAAGGTTGAAGTTGAGGGATGTATGTCTTTTCAACTTAACTTACTAACAAACTAACTTTTATTCTTTCGCTGATGCCATCTTATATTAAATAGAATTTCTTACAAAATGGGTGCATGTCCTATTATTATCATCTTCCACAGACAGAACCTGCTCAGTAATTTTGGACAGCACACGAATTCTATTAAAATGCCTTTATTAAAACCATCATGTCACAGACCACAAGTCTTGGCAATCCAGACCTAATGTTGCCGTTTACATACTTGAATCTGCACACAAATACACACAAATGTTTCTTGCATTGGGAACTATACAAATGCTCTTTTAAATGACTTGTGTTCATGGCAACAATACAAGCAAGTAAAGAAGAGAACTTTAAGCAGCACATTTTTTTGAAGACAAGGTGCGAGGACATGATTGAACTCTTCATTGAAATCACATGGGGTACATACACTACAACAAAAGGTAGAAATAATCAGTCACCTGATCACCAAAAGAGGTATAGGAATATTTTCTTGGATTTGTTGATGGAGGTGCCCGTTTCTCCTTTGTTTCTGTTAGTGTTCCTGGTATACAACCATTTCCGTGTGTTGGTTTCATGGGAGAGGGTAATTAATTTATGTGTAATTGCAGTGAAACATTGTACACAATGCAAATTTTGGCCACAACAGGAATTCATTTGACAAAAGTATGACAACTAATATTGTTATGACTGTAAAGGTGGCCACACAAGGGCAGACTTGTCGTATGAAATTACCGATTTTAGGACTATTTAAAAATAATTTTAAAAAAATCATCTACTTGTTACATGGGTGGGCAGCGAATGATCGTAAAATTTACATCCACATCATCCCAACAGTTTATCGGACAAGTTAAAATTTTATTTGTGAAATAATGACATTGGTTAGTGGATGGGATAATCACATAATCAGCTTTAAGGGAACGTTGCAAAAGTAAACAAAGCAACAGATTGGGTAATATATACATGATCTTGTGGCCAACATGATAAAGATTCAACAAAAGGCTCCTCACATATTGTTAACCACTGATAGATGAATGACTAGGGGGGCCCAACCTTTTTCACCCGTGAGCAACATTCAGATTTAAAAAGAGTTGTGGAGCAACGCAAGCATGACAAATTCCTGGGAGGTGCCACATAAGTGTTGTGATTGGCTACTGGTAGCCTCTATATGGACTGGCAGCCTACAGGAGGCTCCATTTGGCACTACAGCTGGTTTTTATACAACCAAAACTTGCCTCCAAGCCTGGAATTCTAAAATAAGCACCTTTTTTGAGGCCACTGGGAGCAACATCCAAGGAGTTGGAGATCAACATGTTGCTCATGAGCTACTGGTTGGGGATCACTGTATTAGACAATAAGATCATTTGCAGGATGGTGACAAAATGTGCCTATGTATGGTCAGCTTACGTCTCAGTAGCTCAATGCTGAAGGTAGTGCAGTGGGTTTTTATAACTTTTTCCAGTTCAAGTCACCTTTTGAGGGCCAAACACAGTTACAGATGTATAAATATATAAAATAATGTGTATATGTCACTGCCTTCATTCACTCAATATATAAAGATATTGGCTGAGGTCCATATTACAGATAAGCCTTTGTCAGTACACACTATTCTGCACTCCCATATCATTTATAAGACCTGTTAGTATCAAAGATATTATTCAGATATAATGATCCTTGGTCTACATACAGGTATGGGATCCATTATCCTGAAACCTGTTATCCAGAAAGCTCTGAATTACAGCACAGCCATCTCCCATAGACTCCATTTTAATCAAATAATTCACACAAAAAAAAAAAAAATTCTCTGTAATAATAAAACAGTACCTCGTACTTGATCCCAACTAAGATATAATTAATCCTTATTGGAGGCAAAACCATCTAATTCAGTTTGATTAATTTTTAATTGAATTCTAGCAGACTTAAAGGGGTGGTTCACCTTCAAACAAGTAGTTGTTTTCCGATAGATCACCGGAAATAACGACTTTTTCCAGTTACTTTCCATTTTCTATGTGTCACTGTTATTCTAATATTGAAGTGTCAAGTGTCATTTTTTCACGTTCTAAAGCAGCTCTGGGAGGGAACAACCCCGTTAAGGTCTAGTGTTCCAAATCATGGAGAGACCCCTTATCTGGAAAACCCCAGGTCCTGAGCATTCTGAATAACAGGTCCCTGCATTACTTCAACAGTTGGATTGATGGTCACACAGGGTAGATCAATGAGAAACCTGTATTTGTAGACTCTATGGACTCAGTACGTTTAAGTTGATGTCATAGATTGTATTGCGGCTGCACCCACAGTGCAAATTAACCCATAATTAACATTCCTATAAGAAGGCATTACATACATCCCGACTGTTCCTATTTGTGTGGGACAGTCCCGATTTTGACAGCTCAGTCCACAGTCCTGGATTTTTGTTAAAATGTCCCGAATTTGTCTTTGATCTCCTGCACTGATGCCAGAAAAAGTTACAAAGTTTCCGCAACTAAATTAAATTAACACCTGCACTTAAATACAATTGTAACTAATACGATAAGCAGGGGGGAACTGTGACTCAAACTTAAAGGGAAAAAAAACTGAAATAACACATAAAAAATGGCCCTAAAACCTCCATAAATGTTTGCAGACTTTCCATAATGTCAGTGTGGTCGCCTAACTTAACGTAACTTCTTTTGGATGTACCCAAATGTTGGTCATACACATTCCTAAAATAAGCAGAAGCAAGAGAATGATTAATATAACACAAGTAAAATACTAAGAGCATGTCTGCATAAAGCTTTATCCAGCACAGGACACCAAAAATAAATCACAACCTTGACTTTCCACTGGATATTGGCTTAGTGATTGGCTGACAGACCTTGGCTGACCAACTCATTTTAAAAAAGACAGATTTTATTATTCATTTATTCAGAGACTTCCACATACCCAAGGACCATGTTGTAGCAAAGGGTGATTTTTTTTTAATGCTTTAATTTAAGACTGTCTCTACAGTATCATAACCTAAAGCTATCTTTCCACATTGCATGCCTACTTGTATTTAAAGCTTCACATTCATTCCCAGAGTAAAATGTGGAAGGTTCCCCCGACGTCTGAGTCTTGTTCCGAGGATAGAAACACATTCACATTCATCTTTCCATATCCATATACAGCAGGTATAGGATCCATTTTCCGGAAACCCATTATCCAGAAGGATTTGAATTATGGAAAGGCAAATTTTTAAAAAAGATTTTCTTTTTCTCTGTAATAATAAAACAGAAGCTTGTACTTGATCTTAACTAAGATACAATTAATTCTTATTGGGGCAAAACCAGCCTATTGGGTTTATATAATGTTTCCATGATTTTCTAGTAGGAAACCCATTATCCGGAAAGCCCCAGGTCCCGAGCATTCTGGATAACAGGTCCCATGCCTGTATTTGATTGACAAAACAGCTTCCATTATATACAAAATTACTATTAGGAGATGGAAATCTAAAAACCATTTCCGTTCAGTGCAATTGGCAATTCATTGTTCATTACAGTCTAATATGTGACAGAGCAATTAACACAGGAAGCAGAGGGACAGGGGATAACATTTATTTCAATTAATGCTCATACGCTGCTTTATAACATAATGTACCCATATTATTCAATACAAATTGCCTGCGTATTAACTCTATTCATAAAAAGTACTAAGTGGAATTCACTTAAAAAAAAATTCATAAAAAAATCACGGACAAATTCACGGTTTGGCATATTTCCCACCTTTGCAAAATGCCTTTTTTTAACAAGATGATATTGGCCAACATTTTGCTGCCACAATAAAAATGCTGGAAAAAAAATGTTACAGTATTATTTGCCTTATGTCACAATAGAAAAGAATGACTGAGACACATATGACACTGTTTAACTGACACTTGTGAGAAATCCATACAATTATTCTGTGAATTTGACACTTTTACACTTTGGAAAGTGACATTTTTAATATGTTTGTGAATTCCAACCCCCCTTGTCCTGAATTAGTGTATGAATAAGAGTCTGTAAATATATCTTCAAAATCAAATGGGAATTTATCAGGGATATGTGGCCCTTGCATAATAGATAGTCTTTCCTCTAGTGGAGCATCATATTTTCACTCCCCATCATATCTTCTCTCCTATAGTGGAGCATCATCTCTGCTCTCCCCATCTTATAGTCTCTCCTATAGTAGAGCATCATATCTTCTCTCCTATAGTGGATCATCATCTCTTCTCTCCCCATCTTATAGTCTCTCCTATAGTAGAGCATCATATCTTCTCTCCTATAGTGGATCATCATCTCTTCTCTCCCCATCTTATAGTCTCTCCTATAGTAGAGCATCAAATCTTCTCTCCTATAGTGGAGCATCATCTCTTCTCTCCCCATCATACAGTATATTCTATCCTATAGTAGAGCATCAAATCATCTCTCCTATAGTGGAGCATCATCTCTTCTCTCCCCATCATATATTCTATCCTATAGTAGAGCTTCAAATCTTCTCTCCTATAGTGGAGCATCATCTCTTCTCTCCCCATCTTATAGTCTCTCCTATAGTAGAGCATCATATCTTCTCTCCTATAGTGGATCATCATCTCTTCTCTCCCCATCTTATAGTCTCTCCTATAGTAGAGCATCATATCTTCTCTCCTATAGTGGAGCATCATCTTTTCTCTCCCCATCATATCTTCTCTCCCCAGAAATCCCCTATAATGGAGCAACACATCTTCTCTCCCCATCATATCTTCTCTCCTCATCATATCTTCTCTCCTATAGTGGAGCATCATCTTTTCTCTCCCCATTATATCTTCTCTCCTATAATGGAGCATAATATCGTCTCTCCCCAGAAATCCCCTATAATGGAGCATTATATCGTCTCTCCTATAGAGGAGCAGCCTCTCTTTTCTCCGCATCATATCTTCCCTTCTATAGTAGAGCATCAAATCATCTCTCCTATAGTGGAGCATCATCTCTTCTCTCCCCATCATATATTCTATCCTATAGTAGAGCATCAAATCTTCTCTCCTATAGTGGAGCATCATCTCTTCTCTCCCCATCATACAGTATATTCTATCCTATAGTAGAGCATCAAATCATCTCTCCTATAGTGGAGCATCATCTCTTCTCTCCTATCATATATTCTATCCTATAGTAGAGCATCAAATCTTCTCTCCTATAGTTGAGCATCATATCTTCTCTCACCATCATATCGTCTCTCCTATAGTGGATCACAATATCTTCTCTCCCCAACAATCCTGTACAGAGAAGCTTCATGTGCTCTCTCCTCTCCCTATAGTGGATCATCACATCTTTTCTCCCTAGAAATCCCCTATAGAGGACCATCATGTCTTCTTACATGGCAGCATTCCCAGAAATAACTCAGTACAGGTTGTCTCACAGTAATAGAGTGGCATAGTTGCTTTCCCAGTAATGTTTAGCTTAAATTCCTTACATTAGATCCCCCCTATATGTGTTTTTTCTTTCTAAAACAGAATTCATAATTGATAAACTGATAAAGTCAGGTCATTCTAAAAACCAAAGCTTTAAGTTTCACAGTTCTACTGTATATAAGATGTGTAAGGTTTGGCTGATAATGATTAAAAAAATCCTAAAAATGACATCCCACCCATAAATAGCTGTCCCTATGGAGTGTTTTATTCAAGTGCATCAGACAATAAGGGAATAAGGAAAGCAGACAAACATTATTAAGGTAATAGGACAGCTTAATGTATTTCACCTGTCAAAAAAAAGCCAGAGCTAAAATATTCATTGGTTAAACCACACAATGACATGTTATTAATTGCGGAGAGTTTTGATGGCTAGTTAGCACTAAGGTATTAATGAAAGTAGCAGCACTTCACTTTTAAAATTAACTACTTGGCCGTTCAGCAGCAAGAGCTGATAAATTGTGGCAATAAATTAGTGATGGAGATTTATGTAATAGTAAGTCATGCTGTGGCCTGTAGGCGCGCTCAGACATCTCAGTGATTAGGAACTCGCCAAAAGAATTGTCTCCACCGGGGAAAGGGCCTTATCCAAAACTTTGCAAGATTATTTTAAGATGTTTCACCTTTATTAAACAGCACTTAACAGTGTATTTTATGTCCAGCCTGACATTACTCCGACTTCTTCCATTTCACTTTTATATGTTGAATAAACTTGGATTTGTCTGAGACTCCTGCTTTAACTTGCTCATGTGAAACAATATTTATATATAGACTGGGAAACCCCAACAATTATACGTCTGCTTAAAATGCCTGTGTCTTTGAGACATTAGTATGATGAGCATGATGTCCCCCATCTTGGTATCAATTGAGTGAATGGCAGCACATCCTGCTCCACAATAAGAGGGGGGGATTTATTTAGGGTAGGGGGCTAGGGGTTTTTAACTTTAGGGTTTGCTTCTCCTTTAAAGCAATACAAACCAGGAACCTAAACCTTCCTGTGCGACAGAACTTTTTGCTGCTTCAATCCTCCTTCCACAGTCCTGCACAAACAGCTTAACCAGACTCCATCAAACTCTTACAGGGGCTTTCACACACAACTCTGGTTGCTGCTAACCAGTAATGTGGGCTTGTCCAAATCTACAGACATATGGGTGAAGCTCTGTGGGCAATCACTGGATTCACTGGTGTTTACAGCAAAATGGTGGCTCTTTCTCAATACCTTAAGGTGGGCACATTCTATACAAGACACAGGTGTTGCAAGGTCCCCAAATAAGGGAATATTTACCTAATTTGATCACCAACATGTTTTACTTAACATTTCAATGTGCATGCAGAAAAATCTGATCATATTTATCGCTTTTGACTCCAGAGAGTTAATGTAAATGTTGTACTTGCATCTCTTTTTCATGTTGTTTTGGGCCCTTTGTGAGCATTATTTATAGCTTTTGCTATGCTTGAGCTTTTTAGAATCATAAAAGTCCCATTTCAAAATGAGAATTCCCTTTCATAATCCAGCGAAAGGTATTTGTTATTGTGGCATAAAATGTGTTTAATAAATTAGAGTGAAAATATTACAATGCTTAAAGGAATAGTTCAGTGTGAAAATAAAAACTGGGTAAATAGATAGGCTGTGCAAAATAAAAAATGTTTCTAATATAGTTAGTTAGTCAAAAATGTAATGTATAAAGGCTGGAGTGAACAGAAGTCTAATAAAACAGCCTGAATCCAACTTCCTGCTTTTCAGCTCTATAACTCTGAGTTAGTCAGTGACTTGAAGGGGGGCCACATGGTACATATCTGTTCAGTGAGTTTGTAATTTATCCTCAGCATTCAGCTCAGATTCAAAAGCAACAGATATGACCCATGTGGCCCCCCCTCAAGTGTCTGATTGGTTACTGCCTGGTAACCAGGGCAACCAGTCAGTGTAAACCAAGAGAGCTGAAAAGCAGGAAGTAGTGTTCAGACTGACATGTTATACATCAAATCACTCCAGCCTTTATAAATTACATTTTTGGCTAACTAACTATATTAGAAACATTTTTTATTTTGCACAGCCTATCTATTTACCCAGTTTTTATTTTTACACTGAACAATTCCTTTAACGTAAAATTTTTAAAAAGAAAAAGAAACAACAGATGTTTTTATAAAAGACCGAATCTGATGCACACCGGCTACTTTGGTAAATGTGCAATATGGACTGAGAAGGATTAAAAGGTTAACAGGGGCTGACGGAGGATGTTGAAATCTATAAGGCAGAGTATGTCAATGGACAAACTCACACTGTGTTATAGAGCCAGGATCCTGCTCAGGCTCAGTGAAGGGTCAAAATGGCATATTAATGCTGTATTTACAGGCTATTGAGTCAATTACCACAATCAGTAAGGTCAATGCAACCAGGGGACTCAGGTATATCAATTATTCCAGAATGTAATTTGTGTAGCCCCATCCTTTAGATATGCATCAAAATCAGTATATCCACATTGATGTAACACCTCCAAATTAGCAGGATTTGTGTATAGTGATGGGCTAATCTGATCTGTTTCGGTTGGCAAAAAATCCGCGAAATGGCGAAAATTCAATGAAATGCATTGAAGTTTATGGACGACAATTTTTTTTTTGATGCCCAACAAATTGTGCGACAATTTTTTCCACCCATTAGGGTCTATGGGCATCATTTTCGTAGTGAAACCTGCCAAAAATGTTCACTCATCACTATTTGTGTACGTTCTCCAGCCATGATACACCCAAGCATAACAAAAAGAGACTTTTGGGTTTAAGATTCGATATATATGGGGAGATCTGCAGAGGAAACATTCGATTAGCTAAGGGAATTGTCAAGGGAAATTTATTTATTAAGTGTTTTGCAACTTTTATCTGGGATTCTCTACCAACACTACTGAATACAATGTATATCCTAGTTATTGTATAGAGGCTGTTCCACGCAGTTAGAGTCTTTCATGTAATTATGCTCTTCACATAAAATATATTATATTGCTGTGTATAAGACATTGCAATTAGCCTTATGTTAATCCTCCAAATGAAATAGCAAGGAACCCTAATTACTATTTTTCCCCAATTTAACAGCTTGGCCCAGTGATTGTTGGGTGCCCAGTACTAACAGCAGTCACAGGCTACAGGGTCTATATTTTCTGTAAATACCTCGGCACTGACTTGGAGTAGATTTTTGCTATACACAGCAATCTGTATTTTTTCCAAGCTAGGAACTTTTCTATGAGGAACGATTTCTTACACGATTTACACAGAATGACTCCTTGTCCGAAGGTTGAAGCATTTTATCACGTTGCCTTGTTTTACGTTATTCTGCAATAATTTGCCGGTAATTTGGTTAAATAAAACAAGAAGCTTTTTGTTGCCTTAACTCCATTTAAACTCCTATAAGCCATCTAGAGTTCAGCGGCTGGTATTTTTAGATCAATTCTTTATTTCATGTGTTCATTAGCAGAAGAAGGTCACCTTGTGGCCTGTGAGAGTACATGCATTAGTCTGGATCCACTTATCTGAAAATCCTCTGCAAGCCTGCATGCAACATTTCCTTAATATTGTTTTCCAGATAAAGTATAGATGTCAATGTCAAGCCTAAGATGCAGCCTTGGTATTTTAACTTAGCTGTATTAACGCTTTCATTGCCTGGGGAAGAATGCACAGATCCTACTGAGCAGCAAGAGGATTATACATTTGTAACAAAATATCGAATGGTCCATTTTGCAGGACTCGCAGCAATGAGTTTCGGTATGTGCAGTACTTCAATTCTCTCAAGGGGCACAGAAGAAAAGGTCTAACATTTCACCAGGAGAGCGGATATAGTCTAGAGGCACAAAGGACTTGAAGGGTTCTGTGTAAATAATTTACAGTTTCATTCAATACTGTGTTAGATTTCATCTTCAAAACTGTCTGGTCTTGATAAGGAACCTTGTCTTTCTCTTATGTGTGCACTGCTTAGTCGACTGAGTGCATTCTACTAGAATACTGAGACCTTTGAAGCTAGAGCAGATTTTCTCTATAGTCGACATCCTAAGGAAAGTATCAGTCTGGCATATTCATTTAACAACGACTTCTAGAAATGACCAGTAATGTCTCCCATTTACCCCCCCCCCCCTCCCCGGCCCAAGCACACTCTCTTATTTATAAACATGACAAATTTAATAGAACAGGGCAGGTATTTGAATTATTGATTGCAAGATATTTAAACTGAAAGTACACATCCATCAGCATATGTGAGGAGGCAGCAGACAGATTTATGGTGTTCCTGTTTCTCTGACATTTATATTAATAATAGCCCACACATTAGTTGCTTTAGAATTTGTTAGACATGTTTATAAAAGATGTCACCGTTGCACTATTTAAATAATGTTTGGCCAAATAAAAAGGTTTTTTTTCCCATGGTGTGATAATGAATAGAATAAAAAAAAAATCCTTAAAGTTAATGACATCCAACTAGTTATTATATATGATATGACTACAGGGGAACCTAGGGGAACTGTTATCTCTCAACAATAATGTAAATAACCACCATTCCTGTTCATGTGCTAAATGCCAGATGCTGCTCTACATGTCCAGGATCATGACTTATTGCAGCCTTATTGCAGTGACCCCAACCAGTGGCTTGGAAGTAACATGTTGCTCACCAGCCCCTTGGATGTTGCTCCCAATAGCCTAAAAGCAGGTGCTTTATTTTCTGGTTTGGCGGCAAGTTTAATTGCATAAAAACCAGGTGTACTGCCGAATAGAGCCTCTTGTAGGTGCCACTACACATAGGGCCTATCAAATAAACAATCTCTTATTTTGTGTCGCCCAGGAATATTTTTATTCTTGCTAGTTGCAACCCAACTGTTTTTCCATATGAATATGGCTCATGGGTAAAACAAAGTTGGGGACCCCTGCCTTATTGGATAGACCTCATCTCAAGAAGATTTTATTAGATGATTTTATTAGATATCACCCAATGGGAAAAATTCAATTCAAGCAAAAAAAGTTTTCCTAATTCAGTTTCAGATTTTCTCATAGACTTTAATGGAGTTTTCATGTGATAAACCTCGAGATAAGTTTTCCTCCTCAAATTGGAACTGGCCCAGTGTGTCAGTTTTTGGTGTGCATTCTGGGATATTTCTTATAAAAAAAAAGGTCCTAGGTCAAAATATTGGCACATCATGTAATTAATATGTTTGGGATGAGGTCTGTTGAGTGACCTTTATTTAATAATATAATATATAAACAAAATTATGATTTATTCAGATTTTTCTGTGTTATTTGTCAGTATCCTGAATGGGATCATCCAGACAAGATGTTCTAACAAGAGGCCTTAAAAAACTGGTTAGACTAACGTCTATTTGGAGGGGTAGTTTACCTTTTAATGTTTATTATTTTGATCATAATAAAGTCATGAAATCACCTTAATTCTTATCTGTAAAAGCTTTCAACCTTGTGATATTACTAACAATCCCTATGTAGTTGACTCCTATACCAAGTGCAAAAAGTGGGCAGTGCTCTAGAGCCTGGTCCCTTCCTTGCCCTGTCCAGTTTTTGGAAGGATCATAAAGAGAAGAGGAGCCCACCTCTATTGTTGCCTTGATATGTCAATAATGTCATCTCCTAGGACTGAAGCTGAGTGGCATTTACATATTGTTTTAAACAAGTACAGGTAACGTATAAATATGCTATTGCCTTTACGTCCCCACAAAAAAAGGAATCGACCTGCAGTAAGTCCCTGTTTAGATTTGAGTGATGAGTTAGTTATATCTGTATAACATATCTGTAATAAAATTACCTGCACGGCGCGGTCGGCCGCCGCTCCACCGACGGGCACGCACGCCGCGTGTCTCCTAGGCGCCATCTTTGTTATTAGGGCGCGCCTCTTAGAGGCGCAGGCGCGCTGGCGTGTTTGCGCCAGCGCATTTTTGCGCACGTTTTGGCGCGAATTTTGAATACTATTTAAGGCCCATTCAGTGTACTGTTCCTTGCCCGTGATAGAACTTGTTTCTTGTGGTTTCCTGAGCCTAGTGCATCTGATCTGAATCTTGTCTGTCTGATAACCTGTGTTTGACCCTGCCTGTATCCTGACTACTCTGAACTCTGTATCCTGACCTTAGCCTGCCTACGACAACTCTCCTGCTTAACCCCTTGATTGACAACCCGGTTTGACCCTTGCCTGCCTGACGATACTGATATCCGCCTGCCTCGACCCAGCCTGTCTGACCATCCTTCTGCCTAATCCTTTTGTACCGTGACCTTCCGCCCAAAAGACTTTGCTAACAGCTGTGCCCCTTCGCCAGCCAGAACATCTCGCCTTGCACCTCTCGTAAAGTCCAGGTGGCACCCAAGTAAGCTGAGGGCTCCTCCCGAAGCCCAACGGTGGTCACACTACTGGTGAAGCCGAGCCGAGACCAGGGTGCTTGGCATTTGTTCTGGTATCGGGTGCCGGCCCTGACAATATCTGTATGTTATATAACATCATCCTACTACTGCCTGTAATCCTTCAAGGATTTACTTAAGGATAATATTAAAAGTTGACTGAATATTTATTTAAAATGTTGCTTTATTCCCAGAAGCTCTACGAATGTGTTACTGGCTCAGTCTGCAGTTTTAGCCTTGTTTAAGCAGCCAAATTTAGGCAGCCAGCTCCTTTTAATGTCCAACAAGATTCCAGTTGCGTTTATAATCCTATTTAAAGAATCTAAACAGTTGGACAGTCCTATGTTGGACAGTCCTGAGGTGAAGAGTTAATCCAGGGTCCACCATCCAAAAAGATCTGCCTCTAAAGTTCAAAGTTAGTTGAACAAAAATCTGTAATTCTTTTGACTTGAAAGAAATCCATAGCTGATTCCAACCCTGTATATCCATGTCCTCCAGTAAGGATAGATAACCCTGTCTTCTATGTGCGATCCTGCCCATACATTGTTTGCACTAGGTGCCAAAACCAGTTATATGGTAGGGGCCATACACAGCAAGAGAATGCACAGAGGGCTGGAAGCAACCCTAGGCCAGTATATCTTTTGTCTAATAAAACTGCTGTATCCCCATGTTTATGCAAAAGCCTTATGAAATATAATGCTGTTTAATGCATCTTCAGAATGGCACTGTTTTTTAAAGGACAACTAAACCCCCCATGGTGATAAGTCCCCGTTGGGCCCCCTCTGCTGGCCCCCCTCCCTGCCTTCCCCCTGCACAGTCTTACCCCTGAATTCTGTCCCCTCTAGAAATAGCATCTTCACATGTAGAGTGCAGCGGAGCTCACAGGCGCCATCTTCTTCTCTTTGGTAATCTTCATAAATTGAGCGGCTTATTGGCGCATGCACAGTTAGAGCAATCTACCAGTTCATGACAACTGCGCATGCGTCAAAAGAGACGGAAATTGCCGAAGGGGCAGAAGAAGACACAAAGATTACTGAAGAGAAGAAAATAGCTCATAAGGCTTTTGCATGAACTTGGGGATACAGCCATTTTATTAGACAAAAGAGTTTTTCTCCTCAAATTAGATCAAGCCTCAAACTACTAGGGTTGTTAAATGCCTATATTTTTTTAAAATATTTATTGCGTTTCAATTTTGTTAAACACATGTAAGTGCATTTTTGTGTCTTTCATGCACATCCCTCTGTTTTACTGTATTATCAGCATGCGTCAATGCAGCAGGTTGCATTTAAAATACGCAATGAAACATGACTGCACAAAGGAACATACAGGCAAAATATAACAAAATCAATTATTTGTTTACATGCGCTCAAAACCACGTCTCAAAGAACAGAAAATACCCGTGTGTGAGAGCCTTAAAGGAAATAGTATCTTAAAAATAAAAAGTATTCTCCTGTGCAAAAAATCACTGAGGTGCAATGGAGAAAATATTCTGGAATCAAAGAGCAGAGTCAGTTTTCTGTGCATGTTTAGAGAAAAATAAACGTTCTTTTACATCACAGGACATAATTCTCTGCTGTATATCTACTAGAAGACACCCCTTTCAGAAAGTAGCTCTAAGTGCTCCTGCAATGCATCAGGGTGTCAGAGTCTCATAAGACACACAGCAGAATCCATTACTCTTTATCTGAAAGACTCAGATTCCTTTTACATGCCCATTAGGCGATAAGAAAATCAGAGACAAAGCAAACAAAAATATTTTAAGATATGAAATCTGAATCACTAATTTCATAGAAAATAACATTGCTATGAAAACTAATGCTAAAAAAATGCTATTTTTGCATGATAATGGTTCCCTGGTGCAATGTACAGAGTGCAGCACTGTTGCATGGGTGTCCTAGACCTTTATGCCTGACAGCAGTGCATTTGTAGTCAGGCACAGGCTCTGTGCTCCTTCTTTGCGGTTGAGTATTAAAAGATGCAGTTTATAACAGGTCTAATCAACTATAGCAACCAATCAGAAGGTAGTAGGCTTATTCTTTGCTATTTGCTATAGGTTTCTGCACCCATATGCCTTTTATTTATATATGAGTGGGGAAACATTTTGAACCTTGCCTGGGACTTCAAACATGAGGCTTTCCTACTATTCTACTCTGATCCTAATATAGTGATATTTTTGCAGTCAAGTTTTCCCAAATAAAAATCAGAGAAACACAAGAATATTTATGGAAATGATTTCCAATGCATTTGTTTTATTAGATTTCAAAATCAGACTGTGCTTACAAAGTAGGACAGAGGTTTTATGTGGTGATTTTTGAAATACCACAGAGACAATTCCAGATACAGAAACAATTAGTTCTGTAAATGTATGATGTGCTACAGAGTTTTACACAATTTACTTTCATATCTCATCAACTTGGATTGAGGCGACAGTCTAAACAATGTCAATTGCTCCAATATTCTGCCCATTCCAAGATGTCATGTGAAAACATATCATGGGAGACTTTTTTTTCCTGTAAGTGTGTCTAGTTTCCTATAACATACAAATAAGTATATACATTTATCTAAAAGGTAAAAACTCACTGGGATGCATTTATTATGATCCCTAGCAGAAGAAGCAATGAGGGGTATAAGAGTGCCCCCCTTTTGCTCATGCAGATCCTGTGGCCTCGGTAGTGTAAGGAGCACCCACTTGCGCGTCAAGACGTGCAGCATCTGCGCACAACGTCAGCATATGACGCGAGATATCAGCATGTTCATTTTGCGGTGAAAATTCCCCTTAAATAGACGCCAGAGCCCGGCATCCATTGCCCGATTATAGTTTCAACTTTGTGTGTTCCTGGGTGTGTTATTCTACTGATTCTGACTCTGATTTCCTGATATTGACCTCGGCCTGTTTATTGACTAAGAACCTTGCTGCCGGAACTGACCTTTGCCTGGATTTGATTTCACTACTCCTCAACCCCTTTGATACCGCAATCTGTGTTCCTGCTGCTTCTTCCTTGGCCCGTAATTCCAATCTGAGCCTTCGGGTCTTGACATGTAGTTCCCTAATTTGCTCATCACAATGAAAGTTAAAGGAGGGTAGAGGGCAAGAGAGACACTTACATGCCTTCCCCTTCTGCTCCTCATGAATACAGTGCTGCTGAACACAGGAAGTGCTGCATTCATTGGGGGTAGCTGCAGCTGTTTGTGCTTCAGAATGGAGCTCAGGGACCTGCAGCATTGTACAGAGGGAGGAAGGCAGGGTGCAAAAAATTGTGTATTGTGGATGTTTTTTGCATTTTGCACTTTGCACACTGCTTTTTTTGCTGGTATAGACCTCTATAGTCATTTTCATTCAAAGTGTTAATGTTTCTTGCTTGAAGGGGCTGGCTATTTTAGGTCGTTGTTCGGAAACATAAAACCCCATATGTAATATAAGCAGGCCCGGACTGGCAATCTCTCAGTTCGGGCAAATTCCCGAGGGGCCGCTGTATATTTTCTATAAGTGGGCCGCTCCTGATCTAATTGCCGTATTAAAAAGTTCCTTTCAAAGAATCCGGCGGGCTCTAGGACCGCTCCTCCATCCTCTCTGCCACTGTGGCTCTGCCCCTCCCACTCCTGTTATCGTGCTGCCGTGCTGTGTGTAGGCCATCATGGGGGCAAAAGGGGGTCAGTTGTCCCAGGCCCAGCAGGATTTAGGTTTAAAGGGGGGCCCAGCTGTGCTGCTATTTTAGGATTAGCTGCCCCCACTTAAGATCCTGGACATCGCTGAAGCTGAAGACCGGATCTCTCTCTGCACTCTCTGTGTGTCTATGCACTTTCTGTCACTCTGTCCCTCTATCTTCCCCTCTCTCTGTCTCTCTCTCTGTCACTCGCTCTCCCCCTCTCTCTGTCACTCTCTGTCTCTCTCTGTCAATCTGTCCCTCTATCTTCCCCTCTCTCTGTTTCTCTCTGCACTCTTAGTCACTCTGTCCCTCTCTCTTCCCCTCTCTCTGTCTCTCTGTTTCTCTCTGCATTCTCAGTCACTCTGTCCCTCTCTCTGTCTCTCTCTGTCACGCTCTGCACTCTCTGTCCCTCTCTCTTCCCCTCTCTCTGTTTCTCTCTGCACTCTCTGTTACTCTGTCCCTCTCTCTTCCCGTCTCTCTCTACACTCTCATTCTCTGCACTCTATGTCACTCTGTCTCTCCCTCTCTCTCTGCACTCTGTCTCTCTCTGCACTCTGTCTCTCTCTGCACTCTATGTCTCTATCTCTCTGTCTCTCTCAGTCTCTCTCTCTCTCTCTCTCTCTCTCTGCACTCTCTGTGAGTCTCTGCCCCTCTCTCTGTCTCTCTCTGCCTCTCTCTGAATTACACTTAAAGGGGTGGTTCACCTTTAAATTAACTTTTAGTATGTTATAGAATAGACAGTTCTTATCAACTTTTGAATTGGTCTTCATTATTTATTTTTTATAGTTTTTTTAGTTATTTGCCTTTTTCTTTGTATTCTTCTTAGATTTCAAATGGGGGGTCACTGACCCTGTCTAAAAACAAATGTTCTGTAAAGCTATAACTTTATTGTTATTGCTACTTTTTATTACTCATGTTTTCATTCAGTCCTCTCCTATTCATATTCCAGTCTCTTATTCAAATCAGTGCATGGTTGCTAGGGGATTTTGGACCCTAGGAACCAGACGGCTGAAATTACAAACTGGAGAGCTGCTGAAACCACAAAAACCACAAATAATAAAAAATGAAAACCAATTGCAAATGGTCTCAGAATGTCCCTCTCTACATCATACTAAAAATTAAATTGAAGGTGAACAACCCCTTTAAGTGAGAAAGGCAGCTCTTTATATGCATAAATTTTTTCAGTTTTACACCAATATATGAGTGGATGTGTACAAGTCAGACCATTGCGTCTTTACATGTGGGCTGCTTTGATTTTTTTTGCCCGGGCTGCTTTTTACCGCCAGTCCTGCCCTGAATATAAGGCACTAAGTTTGCCCAGGAGCAATAACCCATAGTAAACTAATAAGATGTTTGCATTTAAACAGGTGACCAGTAAATTCTACCTGCTGATTGGTTGCTATGGGTTACTGTCCCATGGCAAACTTAGTGCCTTTTATTACATAACCCCCAATGGAGTTGAATTTTCCTTCTTTTAAACAAAATGATAGTGCTAGGTCCTTGGACATATCCTTACGTCAGCTTCTTATCCACACACATATACATGAAGAAAAGACACTCAGGAGACCTTACCTTATTTATGGGTGTGATCTGACAAACAATCAACATTTTGTTGGAGAGAACTAGACTACTAGAACGACAAAATAAAACGTTTGTTTTCTGGTTCATTTTTTTTTCCAAAAAATGAGAATCTCTTCACCAACAACCCAGAGAGTTTTGTTTTATGTTTTTGAAAAATGTACATGAATTGGGAAATGTGAAAATGACTCACCAGGTAACATATACCGGCCTGCGGTTTGAAGGTAAACAGCATGGTTTGTTATAGGTAACTAGGCCTGGAGCAAACCTATTATTGCACTCTACACCCACAAGCTCAAAAGGAGAAGGCAATAAAATCGCATTAATCCTGTTATACTACCTATGTATTCAGCAACTTAAGGGGTGCAGTGAATTTTTAATAAGCGTTTAAAAAAAATGAACTGCCTAAATGCTATTATTTTGTCATGAAACCATGGAAAGCATGCTAACTGATTTTCATAATATTATACTTCATGTCTGTGAAAGCTATTAGTGAACTTTTCTGTACCAATACAAATAAGCTCATTGTATTTCGCCGTATAAAATATGCTGAAAAGTATGGCCTCTTTTGGAAACATCTGGGCTCCCCGTGCAGTAAAACAGTTCAAATTTGCTATGCCACACATGTTACCATACAGCAGCTGAATATGTTGGTTCCATCTGACTGTGTAAGTGTATTGTGTGCAAATGGCACTGGCTCTGGAAACTGTGATATTCTGAACTGTTGAACTTACTCGCTACTCTGACCCACATTTTAATGTGATGAGATAATCAGTTCACCGTTAAAACCTTTCCAAATTATATATTATTCTACGGAATTCCTTTGCCAATTTTTATATGTGTTGTATATGACAAAATATCTTAAAACAAATATAGAAACGTATTAAGTGTTTGGACTGAAGCCTTTGGAACAAAAGATATTTGAATATAATATACTTTACATACTGTAGTTAGAACCAGTTATGTGTTCAGGAGGGGAGGAGGGGGGCCTCCGTGGGAGGAAAATTCAAGCAAAAAAGACATCAAGTTTAACTTGTTGCAGAAGTAATTTTAATAAATAGAGATGTCTGGAATGTTTTTGTTTTTACTTCTAGTTTGCACTGAAAATATTAGCATAGCTCTCTGCACAAATAAATGACATATTCTGATGCTCCTCATAATTTAAATATTAGCACTCAGAGTGGAACCTTTTTATTTATTCTATGTAAAGGGGAAGATTCCTGTCTTCTTTTTTTGAACCTATATAGGTTTTTAATACAGAACATTAACATTCTGAACCTTGCAAACCAACAGCTGGTGCACACACAAAATATCAATGGTACATGACTGGGTGCTGGTTAAACACAATAAATAATAAGCACATTTTTTAAAAAAAAACGCACTCACAGGACTTTTAAGGTGCCAAAAAATTGTAGTTTATTTCAACATTTTGGATAACAACTTAAAGGGCAACTAAAGTCTAAAATAGAATAATGTTAGCAATGCTGTATTGTGTATACTAAATATAAACATGAACTTACTTCACCAGAAGCCCAATTAAACAAATGATTTATGCTTTCAAAGTTGGCCACAGGGGGCTGTCATTTTGTAACTTTGTTAAATATCTTTGCAATATCAAGACTACGCACATGCTCAGTGTGGTCTGTGCTTCAGTTGGGAGGTTAAGCTTAGGGATCATCATAAATGATCAAAACAGCAAAAGTCAAATAATATCTGGCAGAAGCCGATACAGCAAGACTTATGAATAATCAGATATTACAGACTGTACTGGGTCTTTGGATACAAATCTACACAGTTGTTACAGGGAAACAAACAAAGCTGCTCGAGTTCTGGGAAGTAAGGTGGGGGCTCCCCCCTGTCATTTGAAAGTATGATTGTTTCCCTGCAGAGCAGTTAGGGACCGTCTGAAGTTTCCTTACTGCAGCTGTCAGAGCAAGTAAAACGAAGGGTGAATATCACTGCATATATAAACTATAACAAACAAAGGGATGACTTTGACATAGTTGGCCAGCTTAAATATATTGCAATATACTGACAAACAATCCCTGTTTTGTTTAAAGGGTAAGGCATTTTTCAGTAGCAGTATGCACAAAATGTCTCTGTCTTAAATATATAGATAATGGGTTGAGTGCAGAGGACTCTTGTATTTGACTATATGTATTTTGTGATCACAGCCTCGTTGAACCCCCCCTAATGGTTTTAAAAATTAGTGGTGAGCACTACTTTCCTTTGTTTGTTATAGTTTATACAGGAGCATAGGCCAAATCCATGTTATAGCTCCCACCCTTCCCAGCTATAGTCAGGTGATCCCACTGGTGGCTAATAAAAGGGCAGCCAAGTTTGGGAGTTTTACTTTGAAAGCAGCAAGTAAGTTGCAGGTAAAACTTAGTCCCTTTGTAAAATGTATAATGAAGCAATAGAATTCTTAATGAATCAGATGAAAATTGAGCATAGGACTGGCCAGATATGGGATGATTCCAAACGAATATATATATTCCCAAGAAAATATATATAAAGGGATCAGCGCCTGTGGCAACAGATTAAAAACCAGCATAGCGTAATACGTTCATTCAAAAGGGGTATCACCCAGTGTTTCAATTGGCTTATTTGCAAGTGTGCTCTCCTTTTTTCTGTTCAACTTTTAGTTAGAAAATTTTTCTTGCTTAGAGGAAAGAAAGGACATTAAGTACTAAAGGCAAAAACACTGAACTATCATCTTTGGTGATTTACAATATGAACAGAAATAAGAAATCTAAAAGGAAAATCATGAAAAACAAAAAAGTCTAATGGAACTGCCGTGTGAGTTTTTGTTCATTTTCAATCTATTCTGTATCCAAGTGAACATAGTCATGTGACCTTCGCTTGAAATAGGGAGAACTTAAATGGCAATGTAATGAATGTACTATGTATATTTTCTTATATTAAAATGTCAATTTTAAAAGTGACCCGTTATATTTTAAAGGTGCCCGTGCTGACGCCTGCATTTCTTAGTATTGTGCTAGAATAACAACACATTTACAAAGTGAATAAATATTGGCTGCTGATTGATGATTGGTGGTTTGATTGTTACAGATCTCCCTAGGAGGAACATAATTATCACAACTGTACATTGTGCCTTGGACCCAAGTTTACAATTTGCATCTGATTTTTACAGTATTTGCAATGAAAACATTTGATGACTAGTTCTTGATGTGTCTCCAGCAGGACAATTTGAAAATCATTTTATTTATAACAAAAGCTAAAAAATGCCTGTGCTGAAACTTTAAAATACAGTCCCAAAATTACAGCTGCAGTGTATAACTTCAGAGTATGAAATTACCTTCAGATTCTTCGCAGTATGAAATCTGCCAGTCTCAGCAAGTAACTTTTTTTATTTTAAGCTTTCACAAATTGACATGTCAAGATACATGCTTTATGTGTTGACCCTTAGAGCATCGGAAATCCTCTACAAATCCGAAGCATTCATTTATCATGTGAACGCTGTGTGCACAATGCTGTTTTCTATTTTCTGGAATATCTAATGCTAGAATCTCCAACAGCACAGCATAAAAGACTTTCGATATGGGATTTTAAGTGTCGTGAATTATTAACTTAAAATATTTTTTATTGGTAAACATAAAATCCATCAAAATATGCATCTTCCATTCAAGTGTACTTGGAGTTCATTACAGAGACAAAATATATTTTATAACAATCTTATCACTTACATCAAAGACATGCAATGCACAGCAATCTATCTATCTATCTATCTATCTATCTATCTATCTATCTACCTATCAATTTATCTATCTATCTGTCTACCTACCTATTATTCACTAGCTATATCTATATATTTGAATATCTCTAGCAATTACCTTTAGTATCACACACACACAAGACTTTAAGGCACCAAATGGGAAAAGAAACAAAATATAGTCTATCTATGATTAACGTACAGATCCTGGTACTTAAGTGCATTACTAATGTCTACTTAACAGCAGCATGTATATTTAATGTTAAAACACTCTCTAGGTATACATGCCTAAAGCACTTATTACATTTATAAAGTTATATTTTATTTTTATGACATGCTACCAATTTTGTTATACTTCTAGAATGGCGATCAATTTTTTTCAAGTTGTACCATATCTTACTCATAGCTTACACATATTACTGTTTGTATGCAGAGCAGAACTTACAGTGGGGGACTGCAAATCAAGGCCATTTACTTAAAATGGGACCAAAATCCCTGTATGCACATATTTTTTGGTTGCATAGGTGGGACAGAATAATAAAACCTGTTTTAGATTTTTATTTAGTTTTGCCATTCAGGGCTGAAAGCCATTCTGAATTTTGAGAATTTCTTAACTGCAGTTCACTATAGTCGAGGTAGCAGTATCTCTCTAATCCTGCAAAAACCTTAATGTGGCTGAAACTAGTTGCAATAAACTGGTTTAAAGTATGTATGATTCTGCATTGTTTTTGCTACTTTATGTGTATGACTGCTAGGTTACAGGCCTGAATATTTGGACAAATCAGCATCACTTTAAATAAGTTACAGATTCATGTAAACTACCCAAATACTATTGATGCCTACAGGTAGACATACTTTTCCAAAAGATACTTTTGTATAAAAGGTCACCTGAACACCTCTTCCACCAGTCACCAGTAGAGTTCTAGCCTACGCTTGCCAGGGTTATTCCTTGAAGTGGCACAAGAGTTGTTGGCCTCCTGGAAAAAGAAAGATGGAACAGAGGAAGTCCTGTCAGCCTCCCATAATCAATACTTGATGTCTACAACAAATGTGCTCTTGAACCTGCTAAATGGTATGGGTAAAGGCTGACCTAATATTTAGGGGTAGGCAGGATGAGCTACTGGGTTAAGTTTGGTTGTTTTGATTACATGTTTTCACTATTTATGTCTATTATTTAAATCCATAGTGTACAAATCAAAAACTATAAGTAGCTCTGTATACTGCTGTAACCGTACTCCTCCCCCATGTTGGCAGTTTTACAGTGTGAGACATATTTAGGTGAATGACCCATTATCCTGAGACTCCTTTTTTATTCTTTATTACATATAAATTGAAACAATTATGTCCTGGAACATCAGGGGCCTAAATTACAAATCTAAGAGTCTCAAATCTTTTATCATATCAAAGAATATTTGTATTCCTACAGGTGACTTATCATACATGGCAGAAACGCCTTGCTCTTAAAGTGGACCTGTCACCCAGACACAAAAATCTGTATAATAAAAGTCCTTTTCAAATTAAACATGAAATCCAATTTCTATTTTTTATTTAAGCATTCATAGCTGTTGTAAGCTCATTTAAAAATTTCAGCTGTCAATCAAATATTGTCTGCCCCCTCCTCTATGCCCGTGGCATAGAGACGGGGCAGACAATTACTTTCACTTTCAATTCAGCACTTCTTAGATGTCATTGCTCCCCACACATTCCCCCAGTTCTCTTTACCATATATTTGTGTGGTCAGGGCATGGGGATGGACATCGGGTCCCCCATTCTGGTGCACAAACAAGATTCTGAGATGATGCAAGGCTTGTCTTAATAACAGTGTCCACAAAATGGCTGCTGCCTGCTTGCTATAATTTTGAAATCCCAGACTGAAGGAAACAAGATTTAAATAATTTATATAGTGTAGTTAAAGTTCATAATCCTTGACTAATCTGATAAAATAGGATTTTGAATAATTTTTTTGGGTGACGGGTCCCCTATGGGTACACAGGCTGTTGGCTCTGGCTGTATGCAGGCTCAGAAAGCAGATCTGCTCAGTGCTCTGCTCCACTGATTTGAATTTGATCAGCCTATGTGTGGCTAGGTGTCAGGGCCCGAAGGCTCCGGCGTAATGTGGACCAAAGAGGAAACAACACCAAGTTCGCAGTACAAGAGGGTTTATCAGAAGAATGGTCAAAAGCAGGCAAATGGTCGGTACAGGCAGCAAGGAAACAGAATCGTAAGACAGGCAATGAATCGGTACACGGAATATCCAAAAAGCAGTAAATCACACCCAGGAACTATACAAGATAGACCTATAATTGGGCAATGAAAAGATGGGCAATTAGCTTTAAATAGTCCAATGTTTGGCGCCAAAACTTTGACGCACTGACGTCATGACGCCGACGTCCTCACGTTGGCGTCCAGACGTTGACGCACGTTCTGATGCTGGCGTCCATTCCGTCGCCGGCGACCAATCCTAGGGCGACGCGTGTCTGACGTCATCATACTGCGACCAGGAAGAGCCGCATGGTGGGGCAGGAGGTCGCCATCTTGGACGTCCCGGGTAAGTTCTTCTTTTTCCATTACACTAGGTCAGCCCAAATACTGAACTCAGCTTCAACTTCGCTGTGCGTGACCATACACAGGCTGATTCAAATACACAGAGATGGGGCACTGAGCAGATCTGCTTCTCTCAGCCTGAGAAAATATGCAGGCTGACAACAGCCAGAGCCAACAGCCGGTTTTCCTATAGCCTAAAAGATATTAGGTGACCCATACATGGTGAATCAGAGAGGGGGCCACCATAGCCATTCGTCTGGGGTTGGTAGACTTGGGTTTAATAGGCATGAGCTTGAATTAGTCTTGGTGAATAAGAGAGAGGGCCACCATAACCATAAGGTTTATGACTGGAATATAGAAGCCATTTCTCCTCTCTGATTAACCAAGACCAATTAAGTTCATACCACATCAAATCCACATCTACCATCCCCTGATGAAAATATGCCCACTGGCAAAACCAGCATGACAATCATAATTTTGGTTTAGTGTCTTAATAAACCAAGCCTCTGACTCTGTCACGTGCCCATATTTATTGGAGGTGATATTGAAGACATTTCAGCTTTGGTCTGGGCTTTACTGGTTGAGTCCAGCTTTTATATCAAGAACCCTCTCTTCAGGTCTAAATTAAAGGTGCACTTTCTCATTCTGCTAATGGCAGTGGCTACTGAGCCAGTCCCCAAATATTACTGGTTTCAAGCATGGCCCCATATAAGATAAACTGGTCCTATATGTGGAATACTTGTTATTTTTTGCTGATTCCTATCCTGCACTATTGTATTAGACATTAGATACCCTCCAGAGGTTCAATTTACACTGGGGCCACCATTAATAAGGATATCACTAGCATATTTACAAAAATAAACGTAAACACTTGATTGTATTAAATCATTGAAAAAAAAAACTTGATCCCATTGGAAATCACATTGTTCCATATATTTTTCAAATATGACTATGAAAACTGGATAAAGATTAAAAAAATAAAAATAAAATAAAATAAATATATATATATATATATATATATATATATATATATATATATATATATATATATTGTAAGCTGCGAGATCCATAAAAGACACTTTTCTTATTTTTAAGGCAGTTTATTTATCCATAGGGGTGACCATTTCAGGATACAAAACAAATCATGAAAATAAATCCTGCCCACTGGGCGCTACCTTCACACATGAAGAGTTCCCTTACTAAACTGGACCCCTTGTGGACTACCAGTAAGCAAACACATAAGTTGGGGTCACCCCTGTACTCATGAAGCTCCTGGGAGATTGCTCAGCCTCCTGGCTTTTCTCCAATTACTCCAATTACTTTTCTCCTGTTACTTGTCTCTCTCTGCACCTCGCAGTGGCAAGTGGCCCCTCCAGCCCGTCTAGGAGTTCCTCACACAGGCAGTATCCTTCCAGCTCTGTGTCCTGCTCTGAGAGAGATTCCTAACAGGCTCACTAGAACTAAATACCTTTCCACAGGACAGCCTTCCTGTGGAAGGTGAGCTCCAATCCTTGATCTGGAATACTGGATCGGAGTTCCTGGCTTGCCTGTTCTTTCCGGAATCCAGAATACTCCAGCTTCAAGGACCCTGCAACCAAAGCCTTTAAACAGAGAACCTATTCTCTGTTTATTAACACCTTTCCTGGTGTGCCTACTATGGAGAACTTAGAGTTTTGGCTGATAAATTTTGAAGATTCGATTTTTAAAAAGTCTCCACGCCACATAATTTCAAAATGAGGATTTTAAGTGGATTCAGCCAAAGTGGCTGTAATTCTAATAAACCATTCCACAACTTACTGTTGAAGGATTATTGAGTGCAAGGTTTTTGACCTCTGCCTGAACTTTAAACATAATTTATATCTGCCACCTGCCATGATCTCTCCATGTCTGGCCTATATTTGGCTAACAAAATAGTGTTGTATAAAATATGTGCTGATATAGTTCCTGGCTCCTGTGTTGTGAAAGATGTAAATAAAGAAACCTCTAAGCCAGGTGCTTATACTCCATCATATTTATCAGATGTGCAAATTATTCCCTATATGGTAAGGAGTTTAGCTAAGCCAGATATTATAAATTAAATCAGAAAATAGATACTTAATAATATGAGTTTGTTTACAGAACAGGACTTGACTTTGCAAAATATTGTTGTAGGCCATAGCGTTTTTTACATCTTTTCCAGCCTCCCTTTAAGGCTCAGGCTATGGACAGGGCTTCCCTTGACTTATAATAATGTTACCCAAGAAGAATTTTATCAGTCATAGTTCTAAAATGATCAGGGTCAGCAAATTGGTCTTCTCTGAGTACCTATGGGTTCAAATAGGCATTCTACACAAATGTTACCCTAGCTGGTCTTCAGGCAGGACACCCAGAGCCACTGAACTGAGGCCCCAAGGGAGGAAAGAGTCACAGTACTGTAGATTGATATAAACTGTTGGTATACACCCAGTTACCCTAACACACCAATGTCACAACTGCACACATCATAGTCTTCATCCATCAAAATACAACAATAGGTATATATTAATAATGGATTCCACTTAACATTCTGAAAGAACTTTCTGCTGAACAAGCCTAAGAAAATGTTAATCTCTTCACTGAACAAATGGTCTGACGCAGAACATCAAACTGATTTATCCACTTAAGGTTTCTTTCTTAGCAGGATGAAAACAAGAAATAACATAAATTATGCACTGCTATGGCATATTACGTAGATCTCTGTTACATAGCTCAACAAATGTGAAATAAACTCACAGCAATAATTGGCAGTATCACTGAGAGTGGGTGATTGGCACAAACACATTGACTAGTTAATATCTGTTCAAAATGACAGCAGAATTACACATCAATTTTAATTGGGGTGAAAGCATTTTCTCAACAAGGCATTCTTTCTGCAAACTCCAGCAAGGAAATTACACCATACATACATGACTGTGACTGTGAACATATATACACATCACAGCTTAGTTGGGGAGGACTTCCTTAAAATATTTATATCTGCATATGTACAGAAAATATTGCTCTATGTGGACTGTTAAGTATATATATTTAGTACATTTTTATAATAGGGAAATGCACACACACACAATAATGCTTTATTCAATGTCTCCTGCTTAAATTTTCAACAAAAATATGTATGTTTATAATTATAAAGACTCATAATTCTTAGTGCAAGAGCCCTTGGGAGCCACAGCTACTAAGCCCAACATAACTTCAAATTCTGAGCATATTTTCCCATGGAAGCTTGTGATTTTACAAGATTATTTGTATGGAATGTTAATTTGAGAAGGCAATGGTTATAAGAATATAAGAAAAAAAAAGGAACTGTCAGAGCCATAGCTATGAAAGCAACAAAATCTTATTTAAATTAAATTCAATTTAATTTAAATGTATTCAAAATATTACACTGGATACTTTTGCAATTTACATTCATTTACTATTTTTAGTGGTTTTTGCAGTTTAAGAATGATAATGCATTTTTATCTTAACAGTTCTGCCTCAAAATCAGAGTTCTTTTGGGTTTAGATCTCACTTAAAATATAGGAGCTTTTGCTGGCCAAGATTTTTAACTCAAAAAATTACTGGTGCCTATACTGACACATATAGACACAGCAACGCACCTGGTTTAGGCTTTTACTAAATAATAATAATACATAATAAATGTGTTTTTGTTTAAATAACAGATTGATTTGGGTAAGGACATACAAAAAAGCAGCTAGTTTAAGGATACCTACAAAGCAAAAAATATAACTACACACTATACTATATTCAGTATACTCAAAGATATTTATTCCACATACACATGGATATCATCCCTTGCCATTTGTTTCTTGTTAATCAACCTTGGGCTAAGACATTAGATGCCATAGGCACAGATAGCTGCATAGCTAAGAGTAATAGATAAACATGCACGGAATGCAATAAGACTTGGAGTCCAATTTTCCAGAACCCATACATGGGCAAGAAATTCATAATTGAGAAGTGAGTTTAATGAGGGAGGCTAGATTGCGGCATTATCATATTATCTGGCAATATTTGGTGATTACAGCTTATTCACAAACTATATTAATCTACATTAAGACTGGTACAATGTATTATAGTAAATGGTGCTCCTTAGGATATTGAATAATGTCATATAGCCTACAAATGTCTCACCTTCTATGAAACATGGTAGTTTTCCATCATTGTTATCAGTAAGATCAGTACATCATTTAGACAACTTAAAGGAATTGTTCAGTACAAAATAAAAACTGGGTAAATGGATAGACTGTGCAAAATAAAAAATGTTTCTAAAAATGTAATGTATAAAGGCTAGAGTGACTGGATGTCTAACATAATAGCCAGAACACTATTTTCTGCTTTGCAGCTTTCTTTGTTTCCACTGATTGGTTACCAGACAGTAACCAATCAGAGACTTGAGGGGGTGCCACATGAGTCATATCTGTTGCTTTTGAATCTGAGCTGAATGCTGAGGATCAATCACAAACTCACTGAACAGTTATGTCCCCTGTGCCCCCCCTTAAAGTCACTGACTAACTCAGAGTTATAGAGCTGGAAAGCAGGAAGTAGTGTTCTGGCTATTATGTTACACATCCAGTCATTCCAGCCTTTATACATTACATTTTTGGCTAACTAACTATATTAGAAACATTTTTTATTTTGCACAGCCTAGATATTTACCCAGTTTTTATTTTTACACTGAACTGCTCCTTTAAAGCAAAGCAAAAGGCAGAACCAGGGCCGGAACTAGGGGTAGGCAGAGTAGGCACGTGCCTAGGCAGAACACCAGTTTGCCTAAACCACTTCAGGGAACAGGCAAAACACTTTGTGGTGCTCTCAGTACTCTGCTGATGGCTTTCCAAGTCAATAACGATTAACCAGTAAAGCACCCTAAACAAAAATTATTTTACAAAATCAATGGTCGGATGCATTGTTGTGTATTACATAACATTCCAGCTGTAACGGTCTAAAACAATATTTGCAAAACTATGCAATGTAAAGTGAAGTTTTCAGGTAAAATAACATCTGTACATTATTGCAACATAAACATAGTTCAAGAAGTACTCCAAGTGCAACAGTAAATAAAGGTGCCGGCAGAACAGTTGAGTTTATTTACATGCGTGGGGTTGTTTTTGTGCAGTATTCACTGAAGTATTTTAAGGGGTTATGAATCAAATTAACTGTAAAACTTGTCAAGCTAGAAAATTGGGCAGTAAAAACACAATAATTCAGTTTAGATTTTGTGCACAAATGTGCCATTTTAGAAGAAATTACTGTCATCTTTGTCAACATGATTTTCTGGCATGTGGTAAAAACTGCTGCATAGTGCATCTTAGCTGAGTGCCTAAGCTAGTGAAGGCCTCCATTATGATAGTTTAGTGTCAATAAATTAGCCAATTCAGTTGCTTTACTGCCTTATACTAGGTGCAAGAGTGATAACTGTTAAATTATTTTTGTGGCATCTAAATCCCAGCAGAGCAGTAATGGTGATAATAAACAATCAGTTTTTATGATAGAGCAAGACAAAAGATAACAACACAAAACTGTATTAACTACACATACACAGTATCATACAGAGGTGCAAGGGGTACTCCAGTCCTTGTATCTTTACCTACCATCTTCTATTCTTCCCTAAGTCTCTCCTGTTCATTCTCATATTGGATATGCCAATAGTGTAGAAATACATACTGTAACTATACAACACAATACAGGTATGGGATACTTTATCTGGAAACTCATTATGCAGAATACTCCGAATTATGGAAAGGCCATCTCCCATAGACTCCATTTTATCCAAATAATCCAAATTTTTTAAAAATGATTTCCTTTTTCTCTGTAATAAGAAAACAGGTCCTTGTACTTGTTGCAAACTAAGATATGATTAATCCTTATTGGAAGCAGAACCAGCCTATTGGTTTTATTTAATGTTTACATGATTTTCTAGCAGACTTAAGGTATGAAGATCCAAATTACAGAAAGATCTATTATCTGGAAAGTACAATTAGGAATTTTGTGACAGGTGAGGGAAGGGTATTATACTGGTCAACACTGCACACCTTCAATATCCAAGGTCCTATTGGGGATAAATGGCCAAATACAAAAATAAATAGAAGGTGGATTGCAAAAATAAATATTTTTAAAATTACAATTTATTATACAATCACTAAAACACTGGCCGGCCAGGAAACACAATATATAATTTATGAATAAATAGTAGAAAAATCAGTAATAAATACAATCCAGGTGGGCAATCACTTTTCCTGTAGGGAAAAATGCAATTAACTAATCCTTGGTGTTGGTATATGCTTGTAATTTAACAGGACAAGAGAAAAATTGTGAGTTGTAGTTCAACAAGGCAAGGGAGTTGTTTCCCAGAATAACAGCCGGAATTCCTCCAATATGGTGAAGCAGCGGAGTGTGCAGAGTACTTAGGTGAATATATCAAGCAGGCAAACTGATAAATGGCTGAATCTAGAGAGCAGAATATCAAAGGGGTATATTGGGGCGTCCCCCACTCCCTCCTCCTTGCCAGCTGTAAAGGCCCCCCAAAAAGATTATCTGGAAAGCCCCAGGTCCCGAGCATTCTGGATAACAGGTCCCATACCTGTATATAAATAATTCTTAATTCTAATAGTTTTATAATTTTAGAAAAACTAAACATTTGTGGATTTATTTGCTGTTTAGATTGTTTGTGAGCATTAAGAACTTAAGAAATATATCAATGTACTTAAAATCATTTGCTTTTGTGCAGTTATGGCAATTTGGTTATACAGGTACAGGATCCATAATCTGGAAACCCATTATCAGAAAAGCTCTGAATAACGGAAAGGGCATCTCCCATAGACTCAATTTTATCCAAATAATCCAAATGTTTAAAAACTATTTCCTTTTTCTCTGTAATAATAAAACAATATCTTAACTTGATGCAAACTAAGATATAATTAATCCTTATTGGAAGCAGAACCAGCCCATTGGGTTTATTTAATGTTTACATGATTTTCTAGTAGACTTGGGGCACATTTACTAAGGGTTGAATATCGAGGGTTAATAAACCCTCGAATTTGACCCTCGAAGTTAAATCTTACGAATTCGAATATCGAATTTGAAGGATTTACCGCAAATCCTACAATCGATCAAAAAAGCCGTAGAAAACTAATGGGGAAGGTCCCCATAGGCTAACATTGTACCTCGGTAGGTTTAAAGTGGCGAAGTAGGTAGTCAAAGTTTTTTCATGTAGTACTTTGACGATCGAATGGTCGAATAGTCTAATGATTTTTAGTTTGAATCATTCGAGTCAAAGTCCTAGTCGAAGGTCATAGTAGCCTATTTGATGGTCGAAGTACCCAAAAAATAGTTTTTTTACTTCGAATCCTTCATTCGAGCTTAGTAAATGTGCCCCTTATAAATGTATGAAGATCCAAATTACGGAAAGATCCAGAAAGACTCAGGTCACAGCATTCTGATTAACAAGTCCCACACCGGTAGTGTAATTGTTTATAGTGTTAGAGTGCTGTCACTGAAGAATATAGTATTTGTAGTTTTTCTTCAGAAACCTATAAGCTAGAATATGGTAATATGTTTTCTTCTAAACAGTTCTGTACCACATAGCAGCCCATCACGTGGACCTGATTTTTTGCCCAGGCGATGTCTCGGTCTCTCTTCTACAAATAAATCATAGACCTATAGATATTCAAACATTTTTTAACCTGGAAGAGAACACCCTGCCCCCCCCCCCATTTACGCAACTGTAATGGAACCAAGATAGTTAAAGGAACAGAATTACTGTTTGTCTCTCAAACCTTGCTGATTTCTGATATTGTAAATGTAAATTTTTTAATCAGGAGCAATTAAATGATTAAACATTGATTCTTGCACCCAAATCCTGGCAATAATTTCCCCAAGATTTGCTAAAAAAAAAAGCTGCCCCTAATATTGAATAGAATATTAAAATGTTTTTTTTTAGGGGCATATTTTTTATCATGTGAATTTCGAGTTTATATTTATGAATAAGTTCTAGTTGGGTTAATTCGATCGAAAAGGTTTTATTTGAATTGCTTCAATTTCGAATTGAGTTTTTTGCTGGTGGAGACCAGGCAGGGGGTGTGGCTGCGATGTGGAGGAGGTGGGCTGTGATGCAGGGGGCAGGGCCATGGTGCACCGATCAGCGATTGTCTTAGAGAATCCTGCCCGGTTTTCCTAATCTGGAAAACTAGGCAGGCAGTTTTGACCTGGGCAGCACTTCAAATTACCAGGCTGTCTGGGTCAAAAACGGACAGGTGGCAACCCTAGCTGCAAGGAGGGCGGCATGGCTCAGTTGGTATATCTTCATAACCTCATCATCAGGCAGCTAGTCAAGAAAATGTATTGGCCTCCTGAAGTAATGAGGCTACCTGATCCTAGCAGGAATCAAAGCGGCATATTGCTCCTGGTGCTGCAGCTGCTCCTCCTTTAGCTGTGCTGCCTTTCCTGCCCAGCAATAATTGCTATGGCAAACAAAGGTGGCAGATTATAATTTCTTGCCCTCGCCATTTTAACTCCAAACACTTTCTTTCAAACTAATAGCATCAGATGAGGGGTTTTATTGGTATCCCAGTGTTTCCCAGCATTCCATGCAACCTTTAACCATTTCCTGAACCATAAGGATAGATTGAGATTTTTAAAATTCTAATATTCTAATTATCTCAGTCTCTCAGGGAACTCGGCAGGTCAAAACAGGCGAAAAAATGGGTTACCAAAATAATTTGAAATTTCATAAAAAAATAGAAATTTGATAAATGTCAAATTCAAATTAAAACTTTTGAGTTTCGTATTTACGTATTTGAATTTTGAGTTCCAAGTTCTTGAAACTTGTATTCTACTAAAAGTTCTAGTGAATAAATTTGAGAAATACACATGACAACTGGAACATCTTGAGCTTTAATAAATCTGCCCCTTAGAGTCACTTCCCAAAAGATAACTAAATAAATATGATTTTCAATTAAAATGGATATAGATATAAACATACAAATGGCTGCATTTTGGGAACAACTGCCCTGCAGAGCTTTCAGAACACCTTCCACAAAGTATCTAAAGGGAAATATTGTAAGGTATGTGTACAGGGCATTCTGTATTTACAGAGGGGCGTCCTGTTCTATTTTTATTTCATGTTTGTACAGATTTCCCCTGTTATATTTGCTGTGAAACAGGCTAGACACACTAATAGTTCAATTCAATTCCCATGGCAGAATATGCTGCAGATCAATTTACTAACAGGTTTGACCAGAGTATTTAACAAACTACATACCTGTTAGTTAAAGGAAAATGGAAGTGACTAAAATATAGAATGCCTGCAAGCTTTATATTGAGTAGGAGGTTAACAAATGTGTGGAGGGAGCAGGTGACTGGCAGGTCTGCATTATAAATGCCTGAGCTAACCATAAAAACATAAATGGTATAAGGTTATTGATTTTTTTTTCTCCCGGAGCCTGCAAATTAGAAAAGGTACTTCTAAAACTCACTGGTCCATCTACAAATTTTAATTAAGACATAAATAAATCATTTTACTTACTGCTCCTGCATATAAACAAAGAAAACGATGGCATATTTTCAGGCGCTTGTCAATGTTTAGTGACTAATCAGTCACAGGAAAAAATACATTCTAAAATTATTGGATGAGGAGCAGCCCCTGGGTTACCTAATAAAATAAGCGTAGTATCTAGTACTAAGCATATACAATTAGGTATAAGGACAAAGTGTTAGGCTGGGAAACAATGCTATCACAGTATTAATCACTGTAATGTGCCTGTTTCATATTTAATAACTCAAAGTGATTCTTTAGTACATTACATTTTTACCATGGAACAAGGGCATATACCCCAGACAGTACAGTAAATAAATACTACTGGATCCATTACTTAGCCACAGTGAGAATCAGGTAAAATGGTTTGTGCAGGGCCTAATGCTATACACTTAGGGGCAGATTTATCAAGGGTTGAAGTGAATTTGAGTGAATTTTCGAAGTAAAAAAATCCAAAGTAATTTTTGGATACTTCGACCATCGAATAGGATACTATGACTTCGAATTTACTTCGACTTCGATTCGAAGTACTGTGTCGAAGTACTGTGTCTTTATAAAAACTTTGACTTCAATACTTCGCCAAATTAAACCTGCCGAAGTGCTATGTTAGCCTATGGGGACCTTCTACAACCAGTTTGTAAGTCTTCACACATCGAAGTAAAATCATTCCATCATACGATAAAATCGTTCGAATCGTTCGATTCGAACAATTTAATCGTTCGATTGCCAAATTCGGTGAAAAATCCTTTGACTTCGATATTCGAAGTCAAAGTATTTTAATACTTCATTATAGTATTTTAATACTTCATTATAGTATTTTAATACTTCATTATACTACTATGGTGTAGAATGCACTAATTGCAAATAATTCAGACTTACAGTACATAAAGGTGGCCTTCTCTGTATTAATATGTCATATCTCTAAATAAACTACAATAACTTGGAGCCTTCACTGACGTAAAGGAGAAGGGCAGTTATAATTTATTCTGTAGAATGCTTTACCATAAGTGAGTAAACAACTCTGAAAGCTTTCTGTGTTTGTTTAGGAAAGCAGCTGCCATATTAGCTTGGTGTGACATAACTTGCTGCCCAAGTCTCTCCCTGCTCACTCATAGCTCTGGGCTCAGATTACAGCAGGGACGGGGGAAAGGAGCAAATTGAGCATGCTCAATCCCTGGCCCTGGAGGTTTAAGCTGAAAACAGGAAGTCTGATACAGAAGTCCATGTGTACACAATAGAAGGAAAGAAATGCAGTTTGTTTTGACAGAGGACTCAGAGCAGCATTACTTTGAGGGTTTACTGGTGTATTTATATAGACCTTTATGCTACAGCTTACTTAGTTTTAACATTTTCTTCACTTTAAGGTCTGAAACTGACGTGAAGGTATCTGTACCATATCTGTCCTATTGGCTACAGATAGGTATAGCCTAGTTTCTATGTTTACAGGTCCTTAGGGTTTATTCTTGGACAATATTGTAATTATTCTTTTCAAACAGAATACGAGGGTCTATACCATATGCTGTGTGTGTCCATAAAATATCTTGTGAAATAAAAGTAATTTCTGCCATAGTGTCTATGGGTACAAACATTGTAGACAACAAAAAAATGAAAACAAGGAAAACATAAGAATAAAAAGAGACCATTTATTTAAAATTATAAACTCAACCCCTGACAGCCAGCTGTCTGTTTAGTGACTGAGCATTTATGTGTTTGAAACACTTCTACAATTTGTGGACTGTTGTGCCATTGGCTGACCCTTCAGTGAATGTTTTATGGAGGTGTGAGAAACCCAACACATTAGACTGGGACACTGGATTAGTGGCCAAGATTCTTCAGTGTCTGCAACTGTGCCAAGGCATGAATGAGAAGTGAAGTGTCAGAGAAAAATCAGCAGGATTCCCCTAAGGCTGCTCTGTTTATATAACAGATGAAGTTGTTACTGGATATGTTTACTGGAATGTTTCCACATAGAGACTGTATAAATCTGATGAAAGGGAATTATTAAGGCCAGTAGGTAAAAAATACAGAACCAATTCTGAACTGGAAGTCTAATAAATCTTCTCATCATAAACAATCAAATGCCAATTCAACAAGACTTGAATACCTTAAACCCTAGGGTATGTAATTAATATTATTATTGTGTGTTCCTTAACAATGAGGTTGTAGGATTATAGGGACCATGAAACTGTTTAAGGAACCTTTGTTAATAATATTTGCAGTATACTGATACTTAAAGTTGCTAGTGCATTTTAAAAGGGAACATGAATTTGTTGAATGTTTTGAACATTATCTTTGCCTATTGTTTTAATCACTAAAACTTTATTATGTTTGTTTTTTCTTAAGCTAAACAGGGCAAACAGGGAAACTGAAGCTACTTATGTTTGGTCATTGTGGGCTAGATATATTAATTAAACCACTCCTTCCCCCACCCTTTGTTGTGACTGCTTTCTTAGTAGAATTCCATTATGCAGGAGACTTATCTTACGATAGGAAAAATTAAGTTTAACAGAAGCCCTATTCATTTCACTATGATGCAAAATGGTATATCCTGCCCCTTTAAAAAAGGATAAAAGACTGAGAAGATCCCCCGTCCCCTTCATATATACCCCTCTTGAACCTCACCAATGGGAGCTCACCAAACAGCAGATATTACTTGAGTGGCAGAGAAGCGCAGCTTGGTTGGTGAGCACCATATCACACCACTTTGGGTCCCCTTCATTTTGATTGCCAACATGAAGTACAGTATGTTAAAACAAGGTTTGGATCAGCTTTAGCTGTACATGCTCCTGCTGCGAGGCATAAAGTAGCGTGAGACATCCAGGATTTCTCAGGATTTCATTCTTCTTTTAAATGATGTAGACAACAGTATTCTAAAACAATTTGGAATACAACATAATTTTTTGTGGTTTTTGAAATATTTCCATATTAGTTTTTTTTTAACTCTCAGGCTTGGGATTTCAAAATAGGAATAACAATAATATCAAATCTTTACAGCCTGTGATCAAATCTGTTTCTTGGTTGCCATGGTCTGTGACCCCAACAACCAGACAGAATTTTTTAGTTGCAGGATAAGACAATCGTTTAGAAACCCTTACAGAGGAATGCCCTACAGTCAGGATTATTACAACTGTATTGACATACAATGAAACCTGTGGATTTGCATCATGGTCTCCGTGGACAGAAATCTAAAGTGGACGTAATACAGGGCACTGTTCATAGAATTGCAAATTGTCTAGTTTTTAAAGTCGCATACTCCTTTATTACATGCATGCTTTGAAACTTGCCCACTACCACTGATGGGCAAATTCCATTGCAATCCACTTTTACAGCTCATGCTTCAAATCAGTTGATCAAACAGATTGCCAGATCACACTGATCCTCAAAAAGAGTTTTCAAATACACTCACAATACTTTACACAGCTTGTCAATTTGCAGCCCAGCGTTGCCTCTGATCACGTGACTCAGCGGTATATACCAAACAGTAGCGAAAAATGAGTTGAAAATGCGATGGTAATTGCAAGTGGTGTACCTACGGTACCTCCAAACTTTTTATTGTGCGGAATACAGCCAAACATTTCAGGAGCCTCATGCTCCCTTCCTCAGTGGATAAGTGCACAAGTGAAAAAACTGATAAAGGGCATACAAATAGTCATTAAGTGCCTACACCCCACTCACATGTCCATATTGTCCAATCAGCATGCAGTGAAGCTGTGTGTCATTTTCATGAGTAGGATGTAGAATATGATCAGCTCTGGAAATGATGTAATGCCAACCAAGGCCTCACTGGTAGATGCCAACTTGCCAACCAATTCACAATCGTTTCTTTGCTATCCGGAAGTGATGTGATGCCAACCAAAATCCTAATAGGAGAAGCCATCTTGCCAACCAGTTAGTATTCAACTGTCATGACTTTATGATGATCTTCAATGTGACAAGCAAGTGATGCTTATTGATATTGTGACAACTGTGAATCATCAAATACAATAATCTTCAAATAAGTTGATCAAACAGATTGCCAGATCCCACTGATCTTCAAGCTAAAATGGCCAGAGAATAATTTTGCTCTTAACTAAGAGCTAATATATTATTAGTATAATAAGAATTAAGAACTAACTAAGAATCAATATATTATTGGTATAATAAGCAACCCTGCCAGAGCTTTAGTAAGTTCACAATTAAACAGGAACATTACAGCATAGTGTATGATTCTACCATGTCAATTGTATTTTTACTGAAAATGAATATAAGAATTACGTGCATCTGATGTATGTGTGAGATACTGTATTAGGCTTTTATTACTGGCAGCTATTTATGAGTTTGTTCTATTTTATTAACTACAGCACAGAATGACTCATAATGTTCATGTATATATTTAATGTAAGTGTGTATTATTACCAAGGGTATATTTTCTCTAGAATGCACTTGCATTTACGGAATGCAGAAAAAGTTATACATGCTAGTAAGTGTTATTAATTCATTCAGCAAAGTAAAAGTGATGAGCAGTTTCAAAGAAGGAGAAGCTATATTCTGTACTGGAAGTTTTCTCAAAGGGCTCCACAAGACACCATTTGCACAGTACTTATCACACCCTTGAAACTCATGTAGCAGGATGATGTCATCAACTCGTAGGTAATGACATAATTAAATACTAGGATCCTGACAACAACATCATGGGTGGCAGGAGCATAACTGGCTTATGGGAAAATTAATCTATTTATATTATCAAAATATTATTTAGGAAAAAATGGTAGCTATAAAAAATCAGCTAGACAAGTTCAAAGAATAAATGAGAAAGATGAGTGCCCATGCCAAAGTTTAATTACAAATTTCAATTCAAGTTTATTTTATTTTTTTGTTCTCGCTAACTGTATTTTCTCTATATCTAGGCATTTGACCTAGGTTAAAGCATCCAAATGTTAGCTTTATATCTGAACAAGTATTAGATAAAGTATTAGATAAAATCAATTACAAATATAAGTCTTACTTTCACTGTCTACATTGTTAGGGTATTTTAAGGCACCATCATCTGCTTGGATGCTGCATTTTGGAAAATATATACTAACATTTAATTGATTAAAAGTAAAACTAAGTAAAAAAAATTCGAAATTCAAGTAATTTTTTGGATAATTCGACCATCGAATAGGATACTACTACTTCGACTTCGATTCGAAGTAAAATCGTTCGAATATTCGACCATTCGATAATCAATGTACTGTCTCTTTAAAAAAACTTCGATTTCAATACTTTGCCAAATTAAACCTGCCGAAGTGCTATGTTAGCCTATGGGGACCTTCTAGACCATTTTTCTAAGTTTTTGGAAGTCAACGTAAAATCGATCGATCACTGAAATCCTTTGAATCATTCGACTGCAGGATACCCAAATTCGATGAAAAAGACTTCGACTTCGATATTCGAAGTTGAAGTATTCCAATTCGATGGTCGAATTTCGAAGTATTTGACCCTTGATAAATCTGCCCCATAGTGTTAGTTCTTATTTAAAATGTATCTCCTGTCCAGTGTTGACATGATTTCCTTTGGGAAGGCACACGTTTTGTATGCAGAGAGAAGTAAATATAAATCTATTTATAACATTTTGTATAATTAAAAATAAGTAGTCCAAATGACTCCTTCTGAAAAATGATATACATATATGATATACCCAAGGGCCTCATTCCACATGATGAGAAAAATAGTCCTGGCCATTTCATTGCTGAGAGTTAAAAAGGTAAACCTTCTTTATATGTTATGAGGAGCATATGATTTCTGATTTTCACAGGAATACCTCCCAACTACTGCAAAATGTTAGTGTTGAATAATGGCTTCTTAATAATGGACCTCTGTAGTTCCTGCTAATGCAGTGCCTAGAAACACTATTAAGAGTCCCTGGAAAACATATAAATACTACACCATGGGGGCACATTTACTATGGGTCGAATATCGAGGGTTAATTAACCCTCGATGTTGGACCATCGAAGTAAAATCCTTCGACTTTGAATATCGAAGTCGAAGGATTTACCGCATTTACTTCGAACGATTCGAAGGATTTTAATCCATCGATCAAAAGATTTTCCTTCGATCAGAAATTACTTAGAAAGCTTACGGAGAAGGTCCCCATAGGCTAACATTGGTGCTCGGTAGGTTTTTAGGTGGCGAAGTAGGTAGTCGAAGTTTTTTTAAAGAGACAGTACTTCGACTATCGAATGGACATATAGTCGACGATTTTCAGTTCAAATCGTTCGATTAGAAGTCGTAGTCGAAGGTCGAAGTAGCCAATTCGATGGTCGAAGTAGCCAAAAAAAAAGTCTAAATTTTATAGTGTTATTAGTATTTAGAGTGTTGCATATAGTGTAGCTGCATTCAAAGTAACACTGTGCAAAATAAATCATTCTGTATTTGTTTTGTGCTGTGGATTTCTTAGAATTCTGATCTCTCTTTGACCTATGTTACCTCCAAGTAATTTCCCTTTTTTTTAAATGCAATAGCCCTTGAAAAATTTGTAGGCTCTGCTTGTATGTTGATTTGATATTCAGGAGAGTTCTGTTCCATTACAAGAGCATTTATTTCTCTTTGGAAGGATGTGATTGCATTTTGCTTAGTAGACATTTTTCTGTAGTCCCACTCGAGCTCTGCAATATTAAAGAAATCCACTGAACTGTAAACACAATCATCTATCTACGAACAATCCCCCACCATGTATATAGACTATTTCTGTGTATCTGCTGTTGAATAAATGCATTGTTTATTATCCAGATAAAGTTTAAACTGTGTAAATCCCCTAGGCCAATTACATAGAAACCCTAATGACCTTGAGAAGTTTTAGGTTGAAGGAAATTATGCGGAATTGAATTATTGCAACTATTTCTGTTTGAATTTAGTTTAATATCACATCATTTGCTCTGCCTCATCATCATCATTTGAAGCAGATTATTTTTGGTTTATACCCTATTAGTTTACACATACAAACATACTAAAGAAGGATGCAGATGTTTATGTAGGGCCCCCTTCTTGCTGTTTAGCAACAACTGCGAATGCGGCAAAACTCGCAAAAAAATTGCTCAAGCACCGGTCTTGTTCCGAAGATTACCGAATCGGCTGAAGATGGTGCCTGTGAACTCCAATGCCTGAATCTGCACGGAGGGGTAAGTAAAAAGTTTGGGGCATTTGCCTTGGGTAACACTTAGGCTTATGGGGAAGAGGGAGGGGGGTCTATGTAGGGTAGGGTTTTTTTAACTTTAGGGTTTGCTTCTCCTTTAAAAGGTTTTTCTCTTTTTTGCTGTATCAAGGGGAAAGTAAGAAGTTAGGGGCATTTGCCCGTGGTAACACTTAGGCTGAGGGGAGGAGGGAGTCTATGTAGGGTAGGGAGGTAGGGTTTTTTTCAATTTTAAGGTTTTCTTCTCCTTTAAGAAAGAAAATATTTTCCCACTTTAAGAGCCTCTGTGACAGTTCTGTATTGTAGAACTTTTAAAAGAGTGGTTTATCTGCAAGGAAATTCTCCCAAGCACAATTTTGAAAGCTATTGCTAATATTTAGAATAAGTGGTAGCTGTATAAGAAAAACCAAAATCTTCAAAATGTAGATGCCTTATATGTGCCTGTATATTATATTATTTGTTTTATTTCTTGTTAATGCTACCTTTTTGTACCTCATACAATGAAAATATGTGAAGTATTTCATAGAGAATAGACTGTTATTGCACGGGCTAGCGAATAATATAGCAGCATGAAGGCCTTTACCATTGTGTTATTATAGTTCTCATTTAGCAAAATAAATGAGGTCTCCAAGGTTTTCAAGTTTCTTCTGAAGGAATGTGACTTCATGTGATCTTGTATAAAAGTACTGTAACAAATACTTAGAGGATAATCTGTTTAAATGTAAGCAAATAAAGCCTGATAATTCCATAAGCATTCATGACTTTTATCCTGTGGCTAAACGTATTATTGCCAAGTATAAATAAAAGAAAATTAGACTTTACAGTATGTTTGCTGAACAAATTGATATTATTTGATAAATAACAGTTAAGCCTTGCTGTAGGTATAGAAATGGTATTCTTTAGTAGGAGCGATTCTCTGCTAAAGAAATCAAATTGGGACTGTTTTCCTAACACCTACAGTATACAATATGGTGAAACAGTCAGTTTAGAAATGTTAAGAGGCATCCAGTATTTGTTGGAGAATAAGGCAGGGGTTTAACTAAGCTAACATGGGTCTGGGTGCTCATGCCCCAAACCTTCGGAGATGATCAACAATTTCTTCTCTTTGGAGCTGGCACAAACTGAAGATCAGATGGACAGTGCAGTTAAAAGGTGGTTTATTTAGAAATAAAAACATCTCAATATGTAGCCTTATGCGTTTCATGCCTTGTGGAAACTTATTCCATTTGATACAGAATTGACAAGATATAAACCACATGCAAAAGCTTTGTTTAATATGAGAATAAGTTCAGTTCCGTCCTAAGCAACATACCATATCTTCACACATAATAAAAGGTGAACTAAAGACATTTATGGCAGAACTTATGCTATTGGCCCTTCTCCTTTCTCCCTAGTTACACATGCCAGTTCAGTCTGTCAGTCAGTAAATAAAAACCTTCCTAATCCAAATAAAACCCTATACATTTTGTTAAAATTCATAACAACATGCTTTGCATACAGAGTTTCCTAGCATAATAAGTCCCTGCCCATATAATTTACAAAGTTTGGTGTCAGAAGCCACAGCTTTAACCACTAACCAACACCTTCTTCTTTTTACTAACAAAGTCTCCAATCCATTTCTGAATCCACCATAACCACTTTGGTTCAATAATACCAATAATTACTGTCTCCATTGTGATTAATGATGGAATAGCTGAAAGGTTGAACTTGATGGACATATGTCTTTTTTCAACCTAGCTAACTTACTATGGATCAAAAAAGCTGGATAGTGGAGCTGTGATATGAGAGATAAAGTGCAACGCTGTGCTCTCATGTTGATTTAACCCTACAATACTCAAATGAAACAGTCTTGACTTACAGATACCACCTACATTAAAGATGTGCAACGCTATCATGATAGTGCCACAGTGGGATGACATATATGTGAATACATATCTGTTGGAAAAAGTCCAAATATGCTCTGTCCTCTGTCCTGCTGATTGATAAGAAATGGGCAGACACATACAGTTATGATGTGATCTTATAACCCGAGGGAGCTGTGCTCTTCCAATGATCTATGCATCTACTGTATTTTGTTCTATTAAAAGTTTTGATTACAAAGTTAAAAAGTCATCAGTGAGGCATTAAAATAAATATATATACTCAATAAATTTTAAGATTGAGATGTAAGCCAAAACTTTTAGTTCTTTGCGTTTTTTAAAATGATTTGCGTGTACCAAATGATAACAAAACACAACAATAAATTAGATAATAATTAGCCTTTTTCAATGAACATACGGTTGACAGTTGAGCTCATAAAATGATAGGGAATGCAATTTTTTTCAAGATAAACTGTCTCAAAAGGAAATCAAACTTGGAACATTAAAGCACATCCACAAACAGATAGCAATGTGAAGAAGGACATCAAAGAAAACAAGAGTGTCATTCCAAACAAAATGACCTACAGTCAAGGTTGTATATCCACTCTTGGGGGGGGGTAAAAGAAAAATGGGTTTCAGAGCCCTAAAATGACCACCTGCACGTTTTTGTAAGACGTTCTCATAAGCAGGGTAACGTCAAAGTTACCTTTAGCTTCCCAAGCATAGATCAAAAAAAGAGAAGAAACGAAGATGCATCCATTGCTATTTTAACCCTTTCTAGGGTTATAACAGGTATTGTTTAACTAGAAGTTCAATGTTATAACTTTTCACAATTTTTATGAATCATTTTGTTTGGTGTACACCACATGGTAACCTTGTTCATTAAAACTTGAACATATATGTAAATTAAATGTATACTGTGCGTGCAATGTATCAGAACAGATATGCAATTAATATTAAATAGCAATATCTAATAAATCATTACAAGTATACAATACCATGTGCTGCCATGTACTGAATGCTGCAAAACTTTTGCTAAAATGCTCAACTAAGAGCACTCAATTTTTATTGCCAGAATAATAATTTCAGGCATTTTTTTCATTGGATGTCAGAAGCTACCACACTTCAGTAGATGCCCTTTATTTAAAAATGCCTTCATCATTTAACTTTATCACAATAGACACAGCCTATACACTTAGAGTGACAAGGACTATTTCCTTAATTACAGTACTTAGATAATAGCATTTACTGTGGCAGTTCCAGTGCTATTCAATCAAGCAAGATTCAATACAAAAAAGCTGATTTGCCAAAAAACAGCTTAAGCATAAGTGCCTGGAGTCACATTCTATTTTCTTTATAAGGTAAAGGTATCTGTAATGCATAGCACTTTTTCAGAACGTTCTGCACGGCAGATTCATTTCTTTTTAATGTATGATCTGTGTCTGGACAAAAGGGAAGTTGCTTACCTGAAACTTAAATACTCTGGATATATTCCAAACTCAACTAGTATTCTCTGTGTAATATACTGTATATTTACTTCTCAGTTAAGGGCAAGAAACTTTTCATAATATATGTCTTTGCCTATGATATCCCTCAATGATAACTGGTAACATTCTTATATTGTTGGGTATATACATGGAAATTCAATCAAGTGCTATCATAAATGTATTTGTGGTCCCACACTTTCACAGAACTTAATATATTTGTATAAAGACTTGTTATCAAGAGTACTGTCCTCTGTTATACGCCATTTTGGAACCCAAAATACTCTCTGCAGTGACACCAAAAATGAAAGTCTATGAAAGTAATTGAAATCAAGGTCCAGTCAGACATTTAGCTGATAGGAGGCAAGCAAGAATTTAGTATGGTGAGCTTTTGTGTCCTACCTACTGTAGCAGAACACATGAATAATGAGTACATCAGATGAGTACACCAGATATCTGGTCATCCTTTTGGCCCTAGCCTTTACTGGCAGTTCATTTTTGCAATTGTATGATTTATTTTCCTTTAGCTTTTAATTTCATTTTTTATTGTAAATAAAAAAAAAATAATTCACTAGTTCTACATAGATTATAGTTTCATTAAATGGTATGTTTACCTTTAGCAAAGTTTTAGCACTATGGTAGGACTTTCTTAAATAAGTGTAACACCCCTAATTCAACAAGAAATAGAAACAGCAACTCACCACAACCTGGATTTCTATAGAGTATGCATGAACAGTAACTAAATTTTTCTGCATGCAACAGAGCTCAGGATCCTGCATGGGCCTTGTTACTGTCAATCATAAAAAATGGCTCAAAATGTTTGTGGAGGGACTTGCCACTGTATAAATGGAGAGAGCTGTGAGACAGCAGGGGATTCTGACTGCTGTTGTGCCTGCTTTGGAGTGAAGGGAGTGAGCCACCAGCAGAGATCCTGATCCAAGGCAAGCCTCCAACAGGGAGAGAGCCTGGAGAGAAGCTGACCCTGTTATCTCAACTGTGGGCTAGCTCCTGTAAAATAACTGTTATCAGTGCTAGCTAGGGATGTAGCGAACGTCGGAAAAAAAGTTCGCGAACATATTCGCGAACTTGCGTCAAAAATGCGAACGGTTCGCGAACGTCGCAAACCCCATAGACTTCAATGGGAAGGCGAATTTTAAAAGCTAGAAAAGACATTTCTGGCCAGAAAAATGATTTTAAAGTTGTTTAAAGGGTGCAACGACCTGGACAGTGCCATGCCAGAGGGGGATCAAGGGCAAAAATGTTTCTAAAAAATCCATTGTTGACACAGCGCTGCGTTTTGTGCTGTAAAGGGCAGAAATCACACTACATTTCTAAACCTGTGTAATAAAATGCTTTAAAACGTCCGGCGTCTACATGCCAATCAAGTCGTGTAAAAGTTACAGCCTGTTCACACGCAAAGACGAAACGCGGTGCTTACTGCAACGCAAAAAGACGCAAAGAGCTTTAATGAATGATACCGTCAAGTGAGCAAATAATAGTTTTTAATTACTAGTTGCTTGTCACCTCCAGGATGTTCGTCCTGTTGGTGGCAATATTTCTGTAGTGGTGTGTTTAGCAGTCACCGTGCTTGTGCGCACGTGCACGGTCAGGCAGAGGTAATTCAATGTACAGTGAAGCGAACCAAAAAACACTGATTCTGCAGTGTGGGCCCAGTTTTGGTCTACTTTATTGATCACCTGCGGTGACCATAAAAGATGCGATTTTGCCACTGTTGCAGAACCCTGAAAAATTAGGCATGTGTACTTTCCTGAAAAATTATGTTTTTTTTGTCGCAGCCACTGAACCAGAAGTCCAGAAACAATATGCCATATAAATGCTGAAAATATAAATTTTTTTTTGTGGCAGCCACTGCAGCACAGAGGCCAGAAAAAATATGCCATATAAATGCAAACAATATTAATTTTTTTTTTGTCGCAGCCACTGCAGCACAGAGGCCAGGAAAAATATGCCATATAAATGCTAACAATATAATTTTTTTTTGTCGCAGACACTGAAGCACAGAGGCCAGAAAAAAATATGCCATATAAATGCTGAAAATATTCTGGTTTTTTTTGGTCGCAGCCACTGCAGCACAGAGGCCAGAAAAAATATGCCATATAAATGCAAACAATATAAATTTTTTTTTTGTCGCAGCCACTGCAGCACAGAGGCCAGGAAAAATATGCCATATAAATGCTAACAATATAAATTTTTTTGGTCGCAGCCACTGAAGCACAGAGGCCAGGAAAAATATGCCATATAAATGCTGAAAATATTCTGTTTTTTTGGTCGCAGCCACTGAAGCACAGAGGTCAGGAAAAATATGCCATATAAATGCTGAAAATATTCTGGTTTTTTTAGTCGCAGCCACTGAAGCACAGAGGCCAGAAAAAATATGCCATATAAATGCTGAAAATATTCATTTTTTTGTCACAGCCACTGAAGCACAGAGGCCAGAAAAAATATGCCATATAAATGCTGAAAATATTCTGTTTTTTTTAGTCGCAGCCACTGAAGCACAGAGGCCAGAAAAAATATGCCATATAAATGCTGAAAATATTCAATTTTTTTGGTCGCAGCCACTGAAGCACAGAGGCCAGGAAAAATATGCCATATAAATGCTGAAAATATTCATTTTTTTGTCACAGCCACTGAAGCACAGAGGCCAGAAAAAATATGCCATATAAATGCTGAAAATATTCTGTTTTTTTTAGTCGCAGCCACTGAAGCACAGAGGCCAGAAAAAATATGCCATATAAATGCTGAAAATATTCAATTTTTTTGGTCGCAGCCACTGAAGCACAGAGGCCAGGAAAAATATGCCATATAAATGCTGAAAATATTCATTTTTTTGTCACAGCCACTGAAGCACAGAGGCCAGAAAAAATATGCCATATAAATGCTGAAAATATTCTGTTTTTTTTAGTCGCAGCCACTGAAGCACAGAGGCCAGAAAAAATATGCCATATAAATGCTGAAAATATTCAATTTTTTTGGTCGCAGCCACTGAAGCACAGAGGCCAGGAAAAATATGCCATATAAATGCTGAAAATATTCTGTTTTTTTTGGTCGCAGCCACTGAAGCACAGAGGCCAGAAAAAATATGCCATATACATGCTGAAAATATTCTGTTTTTTTTGGTCGCAGCCACTGAAGCACAGAGGCCAGAAAAACTCAGGATTTACCTGGATTCAAATTAAACCAGTAGGGTTTGCACCCTAGTTTGTAACGGTGGTGGAGGGAGGAGGACGCTAAAGGACAGCTGTATGTGGAGTCATGAGGCGTGCAGAGAAGGACAGCTGCATGGGGAGTCAGAATCAGAAACTCAGAACAAGTCTTCCGGCGTGCAGTAACCCTCCGAGATCCACCCCTCATTCATTTTAATAAAGGTCAGGTAATCCACACTTTTGTGACCTAGGCGAGTTCTCTTCTCAGTTACAATCCCTCCTGCTGCACTGAAGGTCCTTTCTGAGAGGACACTTGAGGCGGGGCAAGACAAGAGGTTCATGGCAAATTGTGACAGCTCTGGCCACAGATCAAGCCTGCGCACCCAGTAGTCCAGGGGTTCATCGCTCCTCAGAGTGTCGATATCTGCAGTTAATGCCAGGTAGTCCGCTACCTGCCGGTCGAGGCGTTCTTTGAGGGTGGATCCCGAAGGGTTCTGCCGCTGCCTTGGGCTGAAAAACATTTGCATGTCTGACGTTACAGAGTGGCCAAAGTGCTTTGTCCTTGCAGGTGCGCTCGTGGCAGGATTACTGGCACCTCTGCCCCTGGAATGTTGATGAGTTCCTGAAGTGACATCACCCTTAAAAGCATTGTACAACATGTTTTGCAGGCTGGTTTGTAAATGCAGCATCCTTTCAGACTTGTGGTATGTTGGTAACATTTCTGCCACTTTATGCTTGTACCGAGGGTCTAGTAGAGTCGCGACCCAGTACAGGTCCTTCTCCTTAAGCCTCTTGATACGGGGGTCCTTCAACAGGCATGACAGCATGAAAGACCCCATTCTCACAAGGTTGGATGCAGAGGTATCCATCTCCGCTTCCTCGTTATCAAGGACTGCATCATCCACGGTCTCCTCCCCCCAGCCACGTACAAGACCAGGGGTCCCCAAAAGGTCACCACCAGCCCCCTGGGAAGCCTGCTCCTGTTGGTCCTCCTCCTCCACAAAGCCACCTTCCTCCTCTGACTCCACTTCTGACACCTCTCCCTGCGTTGCAGCAGGTGCCTGGGTTCGTTCTGGTGATTCCGACCAGAAATCGTGCGCTTCCTGCTCCTCGTCACGCTGGTCTACAGCCTCATCTGTCACTCGTCGCACGGCACGCTCCAGGAAGAAAGCAAAGGGTATTAGGTTGCTGATGGTGCCTTCGGTGCGACTGACCATATTTGTAACCTCTTCAAAAGGGCGCATGAGCCTGCAGGCATCGCGCATAAGCACCCAGTAACGGGGGAAAAAAATCCCCAGCTCTGCAGATCCAGTCCTACCACCCAGTTCAAACAGGTATTCGTTGACGGCTCTTTGTTGTTGCAGCAGACGTTCCAACATGAGGAGCGTTGAATTCCAGCGAGTCTGGCTGTCGCAAATCAAACGCCTGACTGGCATGTTGTACCGCTGCTGAATGTCAGCAAGGCGTGCCATGGCTGTATAGGAACGTCTGAAATGGGCCGACACCTTCCTGGACTGCCTGAGAACGTCCTGGAATCCTGGGTACTTTGAGACAAAACGTTGTACTATTAAATTCAGAACATGTGCCATGCAGGGCACATGTGTTAAATTGCCCAGTCTCAGTGCTGCCAACAGATTGCTTCCATTGTCACACACCACTTTTCCGATCTTCAGTTGGTGTGGGGCAGCCACCGATCGGCCTGTGACTGCAGAGATGACAGGAGTACAGATCCGGTATGGTTTTTGCTTTCCAGGCACGTCATCCCCAAGACAGCATGACAACGGCGTACCTGGCACGTCGAATAGCCTAGGGGGAGCTGGGGGTGCACAGGTGTGGAGGAGGAGGAGGACCCAGCAGCAGAGGACGAAGAAGAGGAAGAAGACGAGGTAGAGAGTGAAGGAGGAGTAGAGGTGGTGGCAGAACCGCGTGCAATCCGTGGCGGTGACACCAACTCCACTGTCGTTGTTGAGCCACACATTTCCTGCTTCCCAGCCATGACCAAGTTCACCCAGTGGGCAGTGTAGGTGACATACCTGCCCTGACCATGCTTGGAGGACCATGCGTCAGTAGTCATATGGACCTTTGGCCCAACACTAAGTGACAGAGATGCGGTGACTTGGCTCTGCACATGGTGGGTACAGGTGTGGTATTCCCTTTTTTGAAAAAAAATTGCGGCTGGGTACCTTCCACTGCGGTGTCCCAATTGCTACAAATTTGCGGAAGGCCTCAGAGTCCACCAGCTGGTATGGTAAAAGCTGGCGGGCTAAGAGTGCAGACAAGCCAGCTGTCAGACGCCGGGCAAGGGGGTGACTCGCAGACATTGGCTTCTTACGCTCAAACATGGCCCTCACAGAAACTTGGCTGGGGGCAGATGACTGGGAATGGGAACTGGTGGTCAAGGTGGAAGGCGGAGTGGAGGGTGGTTCAGACGGGTCAAGGACAGCAGAGGTAGAGCAGTAAGATGCTGGACCAGAAGGAGGGTGGCTTTTAGTTTGCCTGTTGCCTTTGAGGTGTTGCTCCCAAAGTGCTTTGTGCTTGCCGTTCATGTGCCTTCGCATAGAAGTTGTACCTATGTGGCTGTTGGGCTTCCCAAGACTCAGTTTCTGACTGCACTCATTGCAAATTACAACGCTTTTGTCAGAGGCACACACATTAAAAAAATCCCACACTGCTGACCTTTTTGAGGCTGGCAATCTGGGGGTAAAAGTAGAAGTCGGCGGTGTTGGCGGCAATGGCGGGTGCGTTGGCCGGCTGACCACAGGTGCCGATACATGTTGTTGCCCTACTGTTCCCTGCGAGCTGTCCTCCCTGCTTCTTCTAAGTCTTATTCTCCTCCTGCCTCTCTGACTCTCCGTCTCTCCATCTGAACTATCCTCCTCTTGCTCTCTTCTACTGGGCACCCACAAAACATCAATCTCCTCATCATCATTCTCCTCAGATGCATCAATTTCTTCTAACAGCTCACAGAAGGAAGCAGCAGCGGGGACCTCCTCGTCATCACTCATTATGTCCATCTCTGTTGTGTTCTCTGCCAGAATTAAATCTGGTGTAACGTCCTCATCTCCTTCATCTTCTTCTGCCAATAATGGTTGCGCATCACTCAGTTCAAGAAACTCATGTGAAAATAACTCCTCTGACTCCAGTGAAGAAGGGGCGCCGGTGGTGGAGGAAGTGTTATGTGGGGTGCCCATAGCAGTGGAGGATGAGGATGTTGTGGTAAAGTTAGAAACGGTAGAGGATGGGGTGTGCTGTGTAAGCCAGTCAACTACCTCTTCAGCATTTTGGGAGTTCAGGGTCATTGCCTTTTTAAAACTGGGCAATTTCCTAGGGCCACAGGATAGCATAGCAGCACGGCCCCTAGTGCCTCTGCGTGGCGGCCTGCCTTTGCCTGGCATTATTTTTAAAACAAAAACAACAACAACTCAGGTGGTGTTTCTGGAGACGGTATTATTATTGATATTTAGACAGAATGTGAACAAGCTCACAGAGCTAGATGGGAGTGGTTTGAAAATGAAGAACACACTGGGCAAATAATGCCTACAAGGTCAACGTATACACTACAGCAGTGGTGGATACGGAATATATTATTGCTGCTTGAAAAACGTCACTCAGGTGGTGTTTCTGGAGACGGTATTATTATTGATATTTAGACAGAATGTGAAAAAGCTCACACAGCTAAGTGGCAGTGGTTTGAAAATGAAGAACACACTGGGCAAATAATGCCTACAAGGTCAACGTATACACTACAGCAGTGGTGGATACGGAATATATTATTGCTGCTTGAAAAACGTCACTCAGGTGGTGTTTCTGGAGACGGTATTATTATTTATATTTAGACAGAATGTGAACAAGCTCACACAGCTAAGTGGCAGTGGTTTGAAAATGAAGAACACACTGGGCAAATAATGCCTACAAGGTCAATGTATACACTACAGCAGTGGTGGATACGGAATATATTATTGCTGCTTGAAAAACGTCACTCAGGTGGTGTTTCTGGAGACGGTATTATTATTGATATTTAGACAGAATGTGAACAAGCTCACACAGCTAAGTGGCAGTGGTTTGAAAATGAAGACCACACTGGGCAAATAATGCCTACAAGGTCAACGTATACACTACAGCAGTGGTGGATACGGAATATATTATTGCTGCTTGAAAAACGTCACTCGGGTGGTGTTTCTAGAGACGGTATTATTATTGATATTTAGACAAAATGTGAACAAGCTCACACAGCTAGATGGGAGTTGTTTGAAAATGAAGAAGAAGAAGAACACACTGGGCAAACAAGGCCTACAAGGTCAACGTATACACTACTACAGCAGTGGATACGGAATATATTATTGCTGCCTGAAAAACGTCACTCGGGTGGTGTTTCTGGAGACGGTATTATTATTGATATTTAGACAGAATGTGAACAAGCTCACAGAGCTAGATGGCAGTGGTTTGAAAATGAAGAACACACTGGGCAAATAATGCCTACAAGGTCAACGTATACACTACAGCAGTGGTGGATACGGAATATATTATTGCTGCTTGAAAAACGTCACTCAGGTGGTGTTTCTGGAGACGGTATTATTATTGATATTTAGACAGAATGTGAACAAGCTCACACAGCTAGATGGCCACTGGGCAAATAATGCCTGCAAGTGCACTACTATTGGTGCACTACTATGAAGAACAGCAAACAGCACTGGACACCTTAAAGAACAGTAAGATAAGTAAAATAAAAAAAAAATTATATGTATATTAAAAAAAAAAAATATTCTCGGGTTGGTGCTGCTGAACTACTAGGAGCAGCACAGTAGCACACCAGTCCCACTCCCCAACACTGCTAGACTAATAGCACTTGGCTGTTAAAGTAGCAAAGTAAAACAACAAAAAAGAAAATAAAAGCAGTCCTTACAAGGACTATTGGGTTATTACAGCAGTCAGCAGATGAGATCAGAAGAGATCAGTGCCCACAGCAGGCAGCTACATACAGAGCACTGCAGTAGAAGGTAGATTACTAGCCAGCAAAGCTACCCTAAAATGTCCCTCAAATCCCTGCAGACTTCTGTCCCTCCAATACAGAGCAGTATCAAGTAGATTACTAGCCAGCAAACTTACTATCAACTGTCCCTCAAATCAGTGAAATCACTAGCAGCTCTCTCCCTACACTAGCTCTTCCAAGCACACACAGGCAGAATGAAAAAACGCTGCAGGGCTTCAGTTTATATATGGAAGGGGAGTGGTCCAGGGGGTGTGGGGGTGGTCCAGGAGGGAGAGCTTCCTGATTGGCTGCCATGTATCTGCTGGTCTGGGGTGAGAGGTCAAAAAAAAGCGCCAGGTAAGGCGAACCCAAAATGGCGAACGTCGCGCGACGTTCACGAACTTGCGGCGGACGCGAACAGCCGATGTTCGCGCGAACAAGTTCGCCGGCGAACAGTCCGCGACATCCCTAGTGCTAGCCAGGAAGGGAGCAGGGGGAAGCTGTCTGGCAGTTTTGCAGAAAAGTCCCTGGCTGGAAGGGTGCCCAGAGGCCTGGAGGAGTACAGCTACTATAGAACACAACTGCCTTCATCACCTCAAATCTGCTATTCCAAGTGATCCATAGATTTAGGAGTACAGACTGTGAGTAACCTGCCAACATATTACTCTAATGGGGGACTGTGCTTCCATTGATCCATGGGAGTTTCATCATGGGAACCTCCTCTGATGAAGCGCCCAATGGTGCGAAACGTGCCAGGAGGGAGTGGCTAACACAGGTATGTAAACAGGGGAGGGGGAGACACAACCATGTGGTGTATTATGTTATGAAATTGTTTGTTGATATTTGTTTATATATTGTGGTGATTTTGCACAATTAAATGCTTTGATGTGAGATTCTGTGCATGTATATTTTTTCTTGGAGTAAATAAATACATGGACCTATGCACAGTACTCACCCCTTAACAGCAATGAACCCATGCAAACAATTGATCCATGGGAGTTAACCCATTTGTTGCTAAACTATACACCCTTTGCCAAGTAATTCCTCACCTGGAGTGTTTCTGCAGGAAGTACATATGACTAAGAGGCCATTGTTATACCACTAGCTGGTCAATTAAAGGAGCAGCAACATTAAAGGGGTACTGTCATGGGAAAAAAAATTCAAAATGAATCGGTTAATAGTGCTGCTCCAGCAGAATTTTGACTGAAATCCATTTCTCAAAAGAGCAAACAAATTTCTTTATATTCAATTTTGAAATCTGACATGGGTCTAGACATATTGTCAATTTCCCAGCTGTCCCAAGTCATGTGACTTGTGCTCTGATAAACTTCAATCACTCTTTACTGCTGTACTGCAAGTTGGAGTGATATCACCCCCTCCCTTATTCCCCTCAGCAGCCAAACAAAAGAACAATGGGAAGGTAACCAGATAACAGCTCCCTAACACAAGATAACAGCTGCCTGGTAGATCTAAGAACAGCACTCAATAGTAAAAACCCATGTCCCACTGAGACACATTCAGTTACATTGAGAAGGAAAAACAGCAGCCTGCCAGAAAGCATTTCTCTCATAAAGTGCAGGCACAAGTCACATGACTGGGGGCAGCTGGGAAATTGACAAAATGTCTAGCCCCATGTCAGATTTCCAAATTGAATATAAAAAAATCTGTTTGCTCTTTTGAGAAATGGATTTCAGTGCAGAATTCTGCTGGCGTAGCACTATTAACTGATGTGTTTTGAAAAAAAACATGTTTTCCGATGACAGTATCCCGTTAACTACTGAGCCAGAGAAACGAAATAAGGGCCCCCAACGTGCACCAACCATTTGGGACTGTGACAGAGGATTTAAGCCAATGCAGTAATAGTACAGGGTTATACATCATTACTCTATATTTAATTGTGAGTTTAACTGTGTTACAGCATTACAATACCCTGTTTGCTTAATCTTGTTGACCTTATTCAGATCTATGCTGTTCTTTTACTTAATTAATAAAAATGGATCTTCTTGTTTAAACAGCAATAACCTTGCTGTAGTTAGTCTGGGGAAAACAACGGGTGTCACGGAGTGTGTTGAGTTGAGTTACGTATATACATAGATATCAGCCTCACCCAAGGGTGTACTACAAAAGTATTTAGTCAATTAATACTGATTAACTACGACCACTTATTTCCATAATATTAGTAAGCAAAGATAATACCTGATCATTCAGGAAAGTTATTTTTATCAACCTAAAAATTTAACATTTTAGAAACTAATGGGAATAAACCTAGCAAGTATGATATACTTTGTTATTTTAAGAGAGAAGTAATTATGGTTCTAATTGGCCACAATTTCTACACATCCCTGTTAGCTAAAAGTGACAGGCATCATGAAGAGGATCATGGGCAAAAATGAAACTGAGAGAAGAGTCTCCTTTCTTTTATGGCAAAGAAGATATGGCCCCAGGGAAGAAGCTTTGCAGGAGCTGTCTTAAGCATGTTGCAGGCATATCCCAGAACACTTTTGAGCTTATCCAGCAAATATCATGAAGGATGCTGTAAATTAAAGTTTCCAGGCATCTCAAAATGGCAAAGTTCACCTAAAACTATTCCCGCAGTATTCAAGTATTGAAAATTTACTGAGGAATAACTCATCCATATGAATTTGTATCAATCACTTTCAACAGTCAAGTAATAAAAAGAAATAGGCAACATTTGCTTTCTATTAGTGCCTCTTAGTACAGGTATGGGACCTGTTATCCAGAATGCTCGGGACCTGGGGTTTTCCGGATAATGGATCTTTCCGTAATTTGGGTCTTCATGCCTTATGTCTACTAGAAATTCATTTAAACATTAAATAAAGCCAATAGGCTGGCTTTGCTTCCAATAAGGATTGATTATATCTTAGTTGGGATCAAGTACAAGCTACTGTTTTATTATTACAGAGAAAAAGGAAATAATTTTTTGGATTAGTTGGATAAAGTGGAGTCTATGGGAGCTTTCTGGATATTGGGTTTCCGGATAAGGGATCCTATACCTGTACCAGCTTCTTGTTAGTGTTAGGATATAGGTGTAATAAATGGCACAATCATCAATGGACAAAAAAGTATGTAGATTTACTTTTTATTTTTTGTTATGGGTAAACCAATCATCATGAATTCTTGCAGCGTACATATTGCATGATTAAATAGCACCTACCACAGTAATGAATTTCATAGCATAACTGCCCTAACAATACAGTCTTATGCAGATGTACGACTATGGAGTATGAAAGTTTATTATTTAGCCACTAGAGTAACCAAAGATTGAAAATGCATAATGAACAACGTTTTAACATGTGGTTTTGGTGGACACTGTGTAGTGCCTGTACCTATTGTAGAACAAATTTTATTATCCTTTTTTTGTAGTATTAACAGATTTACAGAGAAATCCCTTATTATAAACAATATGAAAGTAGTAATTAACCTCAGGGCTCTGAAAAAATGATGGATGTCATTTTAGAGAGGGGTCCATAAACCAGTCATTGTGTGGAACTAAGACTAAGATCTGGCTCTTATTTGTCTTTTTTACTTCTTTTTTCTCCTCCGGAGAGACAAGAATTCTTAATTTCTTTCACATTATCATTACCTAGTAGCAGTGAATTACCTACTATTGTTCAGTTGTAAGATCTTCTTACCATCTTAAGACTAATGGTTAAACTGAAAAAAAATGACATCTGTGGGTTTTCTACATATCAACAAGACAGTTGGTTCTCACTTCTTCACAATTGCATAGAATTGTGCTTTCCTTTCGTCTTTCCATATTACAGGAAGCAGAACTAAGATGTTTGTCAGGTTCAACAAGCAGACAGCAGTAAGTAGACATGAAATTGGGCAATGATCAGCCTGTGGACAAAGTATTGTTGTCAACTGTGAACAAAACTCCATTTTCAAATTTAGCTACTGTATTTTGGGTCCTTTTGTGACTAAAAAGACTGTTATTCAAGTTTCATTGAGCTCTTTGAATTTAGGTGCTTAAAAAAGCTTTTTCATGGTCATACTGTTCCTCCTGCCAGTCTCCTGCCAAGATGGCAAGAAGATATTCTTAACTCCAGAATTCAGGTGGGTAAACTTTAAGATCATATTTATTTTTATGATTATTATGCTTGTGGAGCTTAATATGTAGCTTAAGTGTAGAAAAGAAGGAGTTTCATAGAGAAACAATAATCCTCTTTCCCCCAGACTCTCCAATAAAGATAACCTTGTGTTAAGTAAGAGAGGTCGGCATCTATGTAACGACAGATTGATGTAATAAACTGGTTTGTCTACTATGTACAGTAGCTCCAGTGAGTGTGGAAGCAGAATAATGTTCTCATGCGATGACTGGCATGTCTTTTTCTAAGCAACATTCAAATATATATAAATTGAAAATTTGTAAGGTTTTTATTTTTTTAAATGTCATTGTTATGAAAATGAATGACTGTTTACATTCTATGCACTGCTGGCTCTGACTCCTGAAACAATGTTGCAAGCCAGTTGATTAAAAGACTTTGAGCAAAACTAACTCCTGTTATACTGAGTCGGTCCCAAAGCACAAAAAGTGATACACAAACAGAGCTTTCAGTAGCATTGTATATTAACAAATTGCAACAAGTTATTGGATGTATAACCCCTATAAGCGGAACCATAGGAATTAATTTTTTTTTTAACATATCCATACAGCATTACTCACTTGGGATGGAGTAATAGTGAAAAGCTGATTACTCATCATATTTTATTATGGCCAATAATGCATAAAACCGTACTCAGTTATTTAATGTTAAAGAATATGAAGTCCAACAACATAAACTGTTCTAAATTGATCTGAAAGAACTGTATGATTATTACTTTAAATCTAGGAATGTGAATAAAGTGAAGGACAATGATGTAAATGTTCCCAGGGAGCAATATTTGTACTCCATATAGAGGTGAGCCAAGATGCTCATAAGATCTGGAAAACCTTTAACACAGGAAGCTATTTATCATAACAAGCTTGCCTAATATTACTCCCATTCCAAACCAATTAGGTTAGAGTGTTTCGTCATCTTTTATAAGTTGAGATAAGTTTCCAAGCATGGCACAGTGTAGTAATTGAATTTTGACCAAACACACATGGCCCATAAGCCAGTATGGATATTTAAAAGCTGTGAACTGTTTTGAAGATTTTAGCATCAATGTTTTGCCAGAAGAACAGGATGTACTTGAAATAAGTGAGAAATGATGAGGTCCGTTGTTTTGTACACCAGTAGAACAAATATTTTGCCTCTTTTCTATGTGTGTTTTTGCAACCTTTACAAACTCAAATATTCACTGTATAAACTGAAAATGTTTCATGATTTTGCTTTCCTTTGAATCACTGAACTAACATTTAGTTGTATAACCACCGTTTTGAAAACTGCTGCACATCTGTGTTGCATGGAGTTGACCAACTTCTGGCACCTGTGACCATGTATTCCAGCCTAGGATAATTGGACTACATTCCAAAATTCTTCTGCATTGCCTCAGAAACAGCATTTGTGATGTCATTCCACACATTTCTATTGGATTCAGGTCTGGGGATTGGGCTGGCCACTCCATAATGTCAATCTTGTTGGTCTGAAACCAAGATGTTTGTTTACTGGTGTGTTTGTTGTCTTGTTTAATCACCCATTTCAAGGGCATTTCCTCTTCAGCATAAGGCAACATGACCTCTTCAAGTACTTTGATGTATTGAAACTGATCAATGATCCCTTGGTTGCGATAAATAGGTTCAACACCATAATATGAGACACATTCCCGTATCCTGATGCATGCACCACCATGCTTCAACTTGTCTGTGGCCCCTAGACCGAAAAAGAACAATCTTGCTTTTGTCAATCCACAAAATTTTGCACCATTTCTCTTTAGGCCAGTGAATGTGTTCTTTGGCAAATTCAGCACGTTTTTTTCAACAATGGGATGTTGTAGGGGCTTCTTTACCGATAGCTTTACCGATCACATATGCGTCTTCTAATTGTAACAGTACTCACAGGTACAGGTCACTTTAGAGTGACCTTCTTTGATAGAGCCGTTTTCTTCCACGTTTTTCAGGTTTTGGTTGCCATTTTAAAGCATTTGAGATCATTTTAACTGAGCAGCCTATCGTTTTCTGCAGTTCTTTACACGTTTTCTCTCCAATCAACATTTTAGTCAAAGTATGCTGTTCTTCTGTAGGGATGTAGCGAACGTCGGAAAAAAAGTTCGCGAACATATTCGCGAACTTGCGCAAAAATGCGAGCGGTTCGCGAACGGTTCGCGAACCCCATAGACTTCAATGGGAAGGCGAACTTTAACATCTAGAAAAGACATTTCTGGCCAGAAAAATGATTTTAAAGTTGTTTAAAGGGTGCAACGACCTGGACAGTGGCATGCCAGAGGGGGATCAAGGGCAAAAATGTATCTGAAAAATCTGCCTGTGTGTGCTTGGAAGAGATAGTGTAGGGGGAGAGCTGTTAGTGATTTCAGGGACAGATGATAGTAAGTTTGCTGGCTAGTAATCTGCTTGATACTGCTCTGTATTGGAGGGACAGAAGTCTGCAGGGATTTGAGGGACATTTTAGCTTAGGTAGCTTTGCTGGCTAGTAATCTACTGTTCTCTTTAAACAACTGCCATACGTTGACCTTGTAGGCATTGTTTGCCCAGTTTTTTTGGACGCAGCCACTGAAGCACAGTTGCCAGAAAAAATATGCCATATAAATGCTGAAAATAGTAATTTTTCGCCATACGTTGACCTTGTAGACATTGTTTTGCCCAGTTTTTTTGGTTGCAGCCACTGAAGCACAGTTGCCAGAAAAAATATGCCATATAAATGCTGAAAATAGTCATTTTTTGCCATACGTTGACCTTGTAGGCATTGTTTGCCCAGTTTTTTTGGTCGCAGCCACTGAAGCACAGTTGCCAGAAAAAATATGCCATATAAATTCTGAAAATAGTAATTTTTTGCCATATACGTTGAGTCAACGTATGGCAAAAAATGACTATTTTCAGCATTTATATGGCATATTTTTTCTGGCCTCTGTGCTTCAGTGGCTGCGGCCAAAAAAACTGGGCAAACAATGCCTACAAGGTCAACGTATACACTACTACAGCGGTGGATACGGATTACGTAAAATATATGAATGCTGCTTGAAAAAAAGTAACTCAAGTGGTTTTTCTAGAGACGATAATATTATCAATATTTAGACAAAATGTGAACAAGGTCACACAGCTCGATGGCGGGTTGAAGAAAACAGTGTGCAAATAATGCCTACAAGGTCAACGTATACACTACTACAGCGGTGGATACGGATTACGTAAAATATGTGAATGCTGCTTGAAAAAAGTGACTCCGGTGTTTTTTCTGGAGACGGTAATATTATGGATATTTAGACAGAATGGGAACAAGGTCACACAGCTCGATGGCGGGTTGAAGAAAACAGTGTGCAAATAATGCCTACAAGGCCAACGTATACACTACTACAGCGGTGGATACGGATTACGTAAAGTATGAATGCTGCTTGAAAAAAGTGACTCCGGTGTTTTTTCTGGAGACGGTAATATTATGGATATTTAGACAGAATGGGAACAAGGTCACACAGCTCGATGGCGGGTTGAAGAAAACAGTGTGCAAATAATGCCTACAGGGCAAATAATGCCTAAAAGGTCAACTTATACACTACTACAGCGGTAGTAAAATAAAAAAAAGTAAAATAAAAAAAAATGAATATTAAAAAAAATTAAAGTTGGTGCTGCTGAACTACTAGGAGCAGCAGATTAGCACACCAGTCCCACTCCCCAACACTGCTAGACTAATAGCACTGGGCTCTTATAGTAGTAGTAGTAGTAGTAGTAGTAAAACAACAAAAAAATAAATAAAAGCAGTCCTTACAAGGACTACTGTTATTGCAGCAGTCAGCAGATGAGATCAGAAGCAGGACAGCTGCCCACTGCAGCTACATACAGAGCACTGCAGTAGAAGGTAGATTACTAGCCAGCAAAGCTACCTAAGCTAAAATGTCCCTCAAACCCCTGCAGACTTCTGTCCCTCCAATAACAGAGCAGTATCAAAACGATTACTAGCCAGCAAACTTTCAACTGTCCCTGAAATCACTAACAGGCAGCAGCTCTCTCCCTACACTATCTCTTCAGCACACACAGGCAGAGTGAAAAAACGCTGCAGGGCTTCGGTTTTTATAGGGAAGGGGAGTGGTCCAGGGGAGAGCTTCCTGATTGGCTGCCATGTACCTGCTGGTCTGGGGTGAGAGGGCAAAAAAAAGCGCCAACAATGGCGAACCCAAAATGGCGAACGTCGCGCGACGTTCGCGAACTTCCGGCGAGCGCGAACACCCGATGTTCGCGCGAACAAGTTCGCCGGCGAACAGTTCGCGACATCTCTATTCTTCTGAACAATGTCTGGAACAACCCATTTTACTCAGATTTTCAGAGAGAAATGCACTATAACCAGCCAACACAACATTTGGTGCCTTCCTTCCTTAAATAAGGGTTGTAATTGACACCTGTTTTTTCACATAATGAATGACCTCTCTGCAGTCCACCTTCTATTTATTTTCATAATTGGTTTTTATCCCCAATAGGACCTTGGGGATTGAAGGTGTGCAGTATCTACCAATATATTACCCTTCCCCCATCCATCACAGGAATTTGTTTGTACTCTCTAATTGAACGCCGCACTGCTATTATTTTGAAGAAGCCTCAATAAATGATTCAATTAATGATTCTATTACACAGAATCAGCAGTATGCATGACATAACTGTTGGGTCTGTTGGTTTTCTATTATTCTACTACACCTACTAGTAAACTATTTGTCATTTAGAAATATGATTTCTACCAGACTGCTATTATTCTGAAAACAACTGTCACAATGAAAATACCACAACCATTTACACTTCATAAGGATGGAAAAAGCATCTATTTGTTTATCTAGTCGATTCGGTGGCCATTGAACAATCCTGGTTGACTATTGCTTTTTAGCATGGTAAACTCTACACCCTCTGCTAGACTTCTTTACAGACAGATTGTTTGTTCCTTGTAACCATACCTCCTCCCTGTATGTTTGGCAGACATATTACAACAGCAGTTCCTTCTGTATCTAGGGTAAGAGAGAAAGCTGCACTAAACTGGCATGTCACTGAATTGACCAAGTATACAGCAGTAGTACAGAGCACACGGTGGCTGGAACTGCATTTATTGAAAATCCATTAAAAACATAAATTCAATTCATGGAAGTGACATTTCCCCCACACATGGCACGTTTCGTGGCGCCCCACCACTTTCTCAGAAGCATAGGGAATACACCCCCCGACACCATTCATAAAACCTCCTTAGCTCCACCTATTAAAAACATTTAACCATTTAGCCCACAAGGGGTAACATTTAATGACTATACTAAATACACCTGGAATCTCAGTTATTTCACTTGTAGCCAAGTATGAGCTAACCTGTGGAGTGTGAAAAAATGCCACTAACATAGACGGTATAAATACAAATATAAATGTGTATGTCTCACACTATTTGAACTTGTTCCATGTGCACACTTATTGAAGGTACTAGAATCTGTTCTAGTAGCTTCAATAAGTGTGCACGTGGAACAAGTTTAAATAGACATACACATTTATATTTGTATTTATACTGTCTATGTTAGTGGCATTTAGTTAGTACTACTGCTGTATACTTGTGTCAAGTTCTTCTGGATCCGGGGACGTGATTTACGTTGTAGCACAGGTGCTATCTGAACCCATGGGACAGGTGCGGGTGAGTGCTCGCGGTTCACGCTATTACATACAACTGAATTGACCCCACTTTTATCTACAGATGTCCCAAATCCAGGATTTAATATATCCTAGCACTTTTTTTTTCAGCCGAACCACATTCAAACCCATAGAGGTAGACTTATCGAAATTTGAATTCTAAGGGGTTTTTTTTTTAACTTAAATGTGAGCTTATTTAAGAAGAGATTTAAAAGTGAAAAATTCGCTACTTAAAAAGGGGGGAAACAACTTGAGTGCAGGGGAAATCCACATTCTACCCATCATTTTCAACGACTCTACCAAATTTAAAAAGAATCACAAAAACCTGAATTAAAAAATAGATTGAATTTTAGTAATACAACTCTCATTGACTTCTACATGAACTTGCCAGCTTTTAAATACCAATTGTTTAACTTCAAGTTTCAGAAAGTCAAATCAATGGTTTTGCCAGATCTTGATAAAGCTAGCCCCCTTAAAGTCATATCACTTTAAAGCTCTAGACGTTCTTTGCTCACAATTGATGCAATTTTGAAATATTGTTTTTAGATTTGAATATGCAAATTAGGGATTGCATTCAATTTAGTTTATGACTGAATATATTGTAGAGAATTTTGTATATTGCTGAACATATATTGAGGATTTGGTGAATTTCAGTCCTTGTAAGCTCCATATTTCCCCCACATCCTGCTTGCTGCTGTTCACTTCCTAGTGTATACTTGTGTGTTGGCACTTGGTTACATAACATGACATTTTATGCATGCACTTGATTTGTGTGTAAGCAGTGCCTCATACTGTACATGCCAGGGGTACAGCCATCAGAACTTAAAATGACATTGTTTCATTGTGGTATCATCCAATAGCACATACTAGAAGAAAAATATATTTTTCAAGAGAAGGTTTTATTTATATGAAACATATATATATATATATATATATATATTAAATGCACTATTTTATATGGAGACCTGCAAATACAGTTAGCCTTTAAACCAAAACCTTTACTTTCTTCTAACCTTAAAGTCTGTTCTTCTGCCCTTTTAAGGGAAACATCCAAACTTTGTTAGGCTTTCTTTTTAAAGGAAATTTTCCCTGAAGTCCTTTTCAAATTAAACATAAAACCCAAATTCTTTCTTTAGTTAAAACATCCATAAAAAACATCCGTTTTTTGCCAATCGCCTATGGGTCAGACTCACTGCACTCCCCCTCCTCAACATCTAATTGTGTAGCCAGTGCATGGGTATGGACTTCAGGTCCCCCATTCTGGCACATGTAGATTATATTACTATAATCATTTTTTTGTACTTTTTTCAATAATTTTCAGTCTAAACAAGTGTTAGTATCTATATATCAAGGATAATGTATCACCATTGTTAAAGGGGTGGTTCACCTTTAAGTCAACTTTGTTTGTTATAGAATTGCTCATTCTAAGGAACTTTTCATTTGGTCTTCATTTTTTCTTTTAAATAATTTTTTAATTATTTGCCTTCTAATTCGGACTCTTTCCAGTTTTCAAATGGGGGTCATTGACCCCATCTAAAAAAACAAATGATCTGTAAGGTTACAAATTTATTGTTATTGATTCTTTCTATTACTTATCATTCTGTTCAGGTCATCTCCTATTTACATTGCAGTCTTTGATTCAAAGCAATGCATATTTGCTAGGGCAATTTTGACCACAGCAACCAGTTGTAAATTGTTTCAGAATAGCACTCGCTACATCAAACTGAAAGTTAAACAACCTCTTTAAATCTCTCAGGAGAGAATACTCCTTCAGTGTTTTAAAAATGAAACTCAAAGACTACCTCTGGAAGCACCTGAATAACATCTGAACTGGGAACTGGCACTTATAAAACAGTGTAAAAAACTGTAACCTACAGCACTTTAATACCTCTCTAAATTGTGTCTGTATGTTACCCTCCCATTTAGACTGTAAGCCCTACGGGGTAGGGTCCTCTAGACTTTTGTTTCCTTGACACTGAGCACTTAATCTGTATTGTAATTATATTTTATATTTATGTGAATTGTATTTCTAATAATGTACTTATTGTTACTTTTTATTCCAATGACCCCTTGTTTGTTACTACTAATTTATTGTTTTGCTGTACAGTGTTTTGCCCTCAAGGAGTGCTATACAAATAAAAATAAACATACATACGTTACGTACAAATATAAGATGGCAGAATTCCATGGGGATTTATGTGGTGACAGAAAGGAACAAGACTGCTGGGCATGTAGTTGTATTAAATAAGTTATCTCATAGCGTAAACAGAGACAAATCATAATACTGTACTATGAAAAGTATATGATTTCTCCTGAAAAAAAATCACAATGATGCAGGATAAGCTAAAATAGAAGGAAAGTCAATCATACACACAATAACCAATTTGTTAGTCCTAGTATTGCAGAATAAACAGTTATATATCATATCAATAAATTACCATTTTACTTTAGTGCATTATTGCTGTTCTTAGTGCTCCCGCTTTCTCTATCTTGCAGTTGCCTTGTTTCCTAAGATTTTGTCAGTTCCCGGGATCTTGTTTAAAGCCTGCCGTACCAGAATTACATCCACTTGAACCTGGCAAGTATATACATTAGAAGGTTTTTATATCATACTTCAGAGTAACCTATTAAAAACAAACTCAAAAAACATTTACTGTAAACAAATATTACTTAAAATAGCACTACTCTAATGCTTTGATAAAGGTATCAATCCATTAATCACTATCCTTGCTGTGAGTTTAATTGCCTGAGTTTAATTTTAGTAGGATGGGTTGGTTTGGATTGACTGATTATAGACCCGTGCATCACTACTTTAGAATAGTGTTAATAACACATGGAAACATTCCCACAGTTATCTGGAAAATATCTTTCTTTAGCGCTCAATAACTACAGATATGCCATTGACACATAAATGTGATTGAAACACAATAGTTCACCTTTGAATTAACCATTAGTTCTATGTAAATTGAAAGGCAAATCTTTTTAAAGCATTCTGTACTAAAAGTTAACTTAAAAGCGAACAACCTGTTAAGACCTGAGCCTTTAGTGATTTTTAGTCAGATCAGGAAGCTTTTGTTCAGTAAGCAGAAGCAAACTTGATTTTATTTTCACATAGAAATATGAAATATTTCACATAGAAATGTAAAAATAAAAAATGGGTAAATAAATGTGCAAAATAAAAAATATTTTCAATATAGTTAGCCAAAAATGTTATGTATAAAGGCTGGAGTGACTGGATGTCTAACATAATAATTAGAAATTGACTTTCTGTTTCAGCTCATTAACTCTGAGTTAGTCAGCTACTTTAAGGGGGACCACATGGGACATAACTGTTCACTGAGATTGCAATTGATCCTTAGCATGCAGCTCAGATTCAAAAGCAAACCATTAGGACCCATGTGCCCCCCCTCAAATAACTGATTGGTTACTGCCTGGTAACCAACCAGTGGAAACCAAGAGAGCTGCAAAGCAGGAAGTAATGTTCTGGCTATTTATGTTAGGAAGCCAGTTACTCCAGCCTTTATAGATTGCATTTTTGACTAACTCTACTAAAAACATTACTGTATTTTACCCAGTTTTTATACTGAACAATTCCTTTAAATGCTGGATATTGTACTACTGGTATTATGTCTAGCACATTCTGTTCTACATAAGTAACTACTAGTTTTAAAGGAGATAGAAAGGAATATCTACAAAGGAAGCCAATTTGTAGATAGCTCCCAGTGATTATAATCTCTTATCTAAAACCCTGGGCCAGAGACTCAGCCTGGGGTACTACTGTAGGAGTGCCCCATCACCATCATCTCTGTCATCTAGAGATCCCTTGTGGCCTATGTGCACTGTGTGGTTTGTAAAGTAGAACTTAGAAGATAATTAAAATGGTGTGCCTCTCCAACAGTAGTACTCTGGCCTGGTGCAATTTATAGCAAATAGGAGAACCATAAAGGTGAACTACCCCTTTAAGAAGAAGTTGAGGCTAAATAATATAAGAAATGCAGAATCTGGTTGTATAGATAACTGCTTTGCAGAAGAAAATCTGTTAATTAATGACAAATATGAAACTACTGTGTCTGCATTTACAACAGTGCCGTCTACCTGCATATTTACATGTGTACATTTATTTACAAAAACATTTGCTTGTTTATATGCAAGCTTTTTTTCTGTTTTTTTTGTGCATTTAGAACTAGAACTGAAGTTTGTAGAGATCAATGATGTGGCAAAATTGTTGCATAGTAGTAGTGAAAAAAGTACAACTCCCACTAAGCTTAACTTGGCCCTTTTTAAAGTGAGTGCAAATGAAGCAAATGTATCCCCCTTCATCACGGATGTTTGAATCTCCATATCATTTGCAGGGGGTGGCCCACTCACTGGCCTTGTTCTAATAACAGAGGTACCACCAAAGATGCCTGTAATGAAAATGGTTATATGGACTAATAATACTTCTTTGAAAGTTTACCTTCTAAACAACAAATTTGCTATGCCTTTTTTCATAAATTTTAATCCATTAATATGCGTAATTGCTCGTTTGTAGAATTATATAGTTTACAGCTGAGAAAGGATGTCAAACCATGACAATAAACAAAGAGAATACATAACCCAACGGGTGTGGTTTTTTTTGTATAGACATACAGTTTTCTTTAATAAAAATGCTAAAGTAAAGTATTTTTTTATTTTTAATTTAAACACATCTAAGCAATTTTTCTTGTACAGAAAAGGTTAAACAAGACGAATAAAACGAGCCACGAGCAACAGAAACAAAAGGCACAGGTAACCATCGGTATATATATTTTGCAAAGCTGCAAAAACACTGCTTGCACATTCCAGATCAATATAATGTTCTCTTGAAATCTAATGGAAAATAATTTAGCTGCAATACAAAAAGTTCTCGACCTAATTCATTCCTTATGTTTCAGTCTTGCTGGTCTTGGCATATACTGATAACACTATGATAGATTAAAAACAATGTACTGTTCTCAGCCTAGTAAGCAAAAGAAACTAGATTTACTTTTTAAAAACACAGCTCTATTTATTTGGCACAAGCAAGGTTATTTGGCCATGAAGAGACACATTTTAAAAGTGGGTATTGACCTTAGACTGCTAACAACAAAGGAAGTTAAACCAATGTAAAGTAGACTCCAGCTCACTGTTTGTTTCATATGGAGCAAATCACTATCATTATGCAAGGACCATTAACAAATTACATTACATATTCTAACAAGAAGTGGTTTTATGGATTTACACAGTGCATTCACAAGCCCTCCCAAAAAAATATTACTATCATTGAAGACAGCTTCAGCTGCAGGAGCCAAGCTACTTATTTAGCTTAACATAAATGTAATTTCATGAAAAACTTAAAGCAGCAGATGACACTGGGCAAGTGGTTTGGAGAACATCTGTATTTGTCTGTGGCAAACAAATATTCACTTTGCAACAAAATGGGGGCTCATTTACAAGAGGTTCTTATATTAGATTTCAATGTAAATTAGGAAACAATGCCTGCTCTGTCATTCACAATGGACTAGGTAGTGTGATAGTTCAATAGCCTGGAGATCAAATGTAAACGGTACTCTGCGTTAACCCAATTTGCAGTCAAGACCACTGCCTTGGACTTGTCCTATGTTGCTACTATATTTTGGTGTGCTACCACCATTAATGTGGAACCTAAAATTTCTTTTGATAACATGGGTGTGGTTTAAAGTGGGTGTGGTTTAAACACAGGGAGTGGTCAACACTGGCTTCTATTATAAGCCCCCCACCACGTAGGCCAGGAAAATTCCAGTCCTAGGAACCACAAAGTTGGACAGTACTTCTCTAGACAATAGAAGGATTATGTTGGCACCTGTATGATGAAGAGAAGTTTGACTGTGCTCTTCTGTAATATTGGTCTCAGAAATGACAGTGGATTAAGAAAAAAGATCCAGTAGTAGGTCTATGGTGAGGGCTTTGACTTCTTTCACATGATGCAAGGTTATGAAAAGACACACTAGTCCCTTGGTAGAGATACTGACAGGATAAAAGGAAAATGTTGGTAGAATATGTCACATTATAATGTAAAGGTAAGGCGTGAGCTCTTTAAAGGAGTAGTTCAAATTTATTGCTGTTTGAAAAAAAACAGATAAATTAAATTGTAGATATGATTGAAATTAATTCAATTCAATGACTAAATCAATTGTTTCCAAAATAGCTACCTACAAAGGTAGTGCTGCATTTAGTTTTCTCCTCTCTGCCCAAGCCAGCCTGATCGACACTCTGGCTGTCCACATCAGAATGACGTTACAAAAGTGCAGGAGTAAGCAGAAGTAGTACAATCATAGATTGATACTGCGCATGCTCACTTCATTTGCATATCAGTCATCTGAATGGCTGACGCAATTTTAGAGGTGACCAGAGAAGGGCGTGTGCAATAGCGAGCGTTACCTGCACCTTCCTCCTATGCGATTTTCCTGCTTGGAACAGAGAAGAGACCTTGTGTAGCACTACCTTTGCAGGCAGCTATTTTGAAAATGTTTTTTTGTCAGAAGGAGAATGAAAATAGTTTATACTTGGGGGTGCCAAAAATCAGGCACCTCCAAGCGTTTGTATTTACTTACATGACACCTCGAGGTTAGGGTTGCCACCTGGCTGGTATTTTGCCGGCCTTGCTGGTAAAAATGATGGCTGATCCCAATGTTATTAATAGGGAAAAAAGATAAATATATTGGAAGGACGGGATTTCTTTCCTGAAAAGGTGGCAACCCTACTCAGGGCCGGTGCTCCTGCCCGGGATTCTGCTAGTGAGCACAAAGGAGCAATCCCCTTCACTTCTCAAACTTCCCGTAGCAGACACATGCGCAGTAGAAAACAGAAAAGATTACTTAAAACGACACCACAATCTGTTTACTATGCCATAGGCTTCAGAACCGGGGGGGCCACAGGGGCCGTAGCCCCCCAGAATTTTCCTCCTCCATTTTGAAATCGTTTTTTTTTAAAAAAAATTATTTTTTTTACAGTTTTTTTTTTGCCTTTTTTCTTTTGAGCTGGTGCGTGTCTGGGCTGGCTCCCTTACCCAGCCGGTCCACTTTCATTTTGCACCACCCCCCTCCAAGCCGGTAAAGTTGAAGTGGCCAGTGAATGAAAGGAAGCCCCGCCTGCCGCACAGCTGCAGTCCGGAAGAGAAGCGAGCATTGCGTTGGCGCCTGTCAGCAAGGAGTACATAGGAATGCATGGATAGGCCTGCACATGCGTGCCATACATGCAAATAGAGCGCAGTATCCAACGTTGTCTCTGTGCAGTGCAAATCGGCAAATGCAACTTTGCCTCTCATCCCTCTCATGCATCTTACAGTACAATACTCGTCATTGCATGTGATTATTTTAATGGTAAATAATGCTATCTAAAGAAAAATCCCTTATATATTTGTAAAACGTGAAGATGCATGCATCTTCCATTGTAACAGATATATCTTATACCTGGACTCTAATATACATGTATTGGCACAATTTAAATGGAAATACTGTGCTAAGGTCTCAATCCCTGGCCCTAACTTATTATAAATGTATTATAATGTAAACGCAGGCGACAGGAATAAAAGGAACAGCAGACAACTAGAACCCTATCAGGGGAATGTAATAAAAGTCGCAAAGAGCAAAACAATTCGCACCAATAAGACTAAAAATCCACAGCTCGCAATGTAATATTGTTCCTTAAACTGTTATTGCATTGCGAATTTTAATTGTGCGTTGCGAATTTTAATTGCGCACTCATAAGAAGTGCTTGAAGGTGTCGTAATCTTTTGGAGCAAACATAACGACTTTTTCAGTAAGAAGTTTTATTACATTGACTGTGCATTGGCGCAAACTATAAAATTCGCAAACGGTCTTTCACTGTCGGAAGTGTTCGCTAAACAGTTTCCGGGCTCGCAAAAGCTATATTAAATTCGCACAAAGCAAAATTTGTTCGCGCAAAGGCATAACTTTTCGCATTGCGAATAGTTTTTCCGTTAGAGATTTTTTCTCTCTCTTATTCATATTCGAGTCTATTATTCAAATCAGTAATTTGTACCCTAGCGATTAAATTTGCAAACTGGAGAGCTGCTGAATAAAAAGCTAAATAACTAAAAAAAACATAAATAATAATTGCAAATTGTCTCAGAATGCTATTCTGTACATCATACTTAAAGTATTCTCAAAAGTGAACAACCCCTTTAACACCCATTGGTGAGGGTGAGTGGCTGATCATTGCCAATTTGTCAATGTGCTCATCTACTTTTCTCTTCTCCTTCTATGGGTTCTGTGGGGTATTTATACATGGAGTTGCCCCTTTGCCATCCTGCTATGGGTTCTGGGGAGTTTTATACATGGAATTACCATGGTACCATCCTGTCATGAATTCTGGGGACATTTATACATGGAATTGCACTGTGCCATCCTACTTTGGATTCTGGGGGTATTTATACATGGAATTGCCATTCTACTATGAATTCTGGGGTTATTTATAAATGAAGTTGCAATTATGCTGTGAATTCTGGGGGATTTATAAATTAAGTTGCCATTCTGCTATGAGATCTAGGGGTATTTATACATGGAATTTCTACTGTGCCATCCTGCTTTCTGGGCGGGGGGTATACAGGGAAAATACAGGGTTACAGATCTTAGTACAAAGTTAATCCAGAAAATGATCTAATTGCATCTTGGAGTCAGGAAGACATTTTTTGAAGCAAATTGGATAAGCTTTAGAAGGGGCTGTTCTCCTTCCTTTGTATCAGCTAGAAGTTAGACAGGTTTTACTTAGGCCAAAAGGCTAGACACGTGTCTTTTTTCAACCTAAATTACTATGTTTATATATAATTATTATGCTGATGCTGTGGGATTGGAAAATTTGTACAACTGCCTCATAATAATATAACATTGCTGTCTAACTAGCAGAAAAGGTATCCATGTAGTGAGAGATTTTTCACATTACTAATGCAGTCACTTCATGGCTTTCCCTACTACAGGTTACACACTGCTCCAGGCCTACAGTTCCTCATACCTTGCATTTTGGCAGAGCAATAGAGTGAGGCAGTGCATGGGGAGGTGCTAGAACTTGGGAGAGTGCCTTTGCTCACTGATTCTTACTATATAATGCATTCTTGTACTTTTTTTATTTTGATTGGCCTGTCAGTAATCTCTCTATGTTACTGCTTGTGTGGCTGTTGTCCATTGCTCTATATGTATGTATTTGGTGTGCCAGTGCCTCGGGTTCTTACTATATAATGTTCTTTATAGTGCTTGTGGTGCCTTCTCTATATTATGTTCTTGGGAGTTCAGTACCTACTGCTCCTTTATGTCTTTTGAGTACCCCACAGTCTCTGCATGTAATGTACTTTAGGTGCCAGAATCTTTTTCCCCATAATGTGCTTGTAGTGCAGCATTCACAGCTCTCAGTTAAAATTGAGCATGTGGTGTTAATACCCCCTTCCTGCAGTGCCAGACTTTAAGCAAATTTTGCCCCCACTGCTATGGTTTGATTTTCCTGAAAATTCAGTGAAAGCACACAGGAAAGGGGGTGGAGCCCAAAGGGAGTGACCAAAAAAGGGGCATGGCCAAATTTTTGTACGCGCGTCACATGTGCCCTTCATCCTGGCCTCCCCTGTCAAAACCATCTTCTGCTGCCTATGTAACTATGCTGCACTAAACTTTCATGGTATGTTTATAAATGTACCAGAAACATGTAAATGTCCCTATACTCAATTGCTGCCTGAGATAAAAAATAATGTTAATAAACTAAAGTTAGAATTATGCAGCTCTGGACAGAAGCGGGTGTAACATGTGTGCTGAAAGCCAATCTAGTCTTGGTCTTTCCAGGTCACGGGTGGGTTGAGCTCTTCTGGCGGCTCTCCCCGCCTGCGACCTTACAAATGCCGGCTTCCAGGTTGAACTTTTATAGACGCACACCCGCCCCTTTTGTGATGTCATCGGTCAGTCTATAAAAGGAACCCGGTCGTGGGTGGAAGGAGTGCGAGTGACGGGTCTGGAAAATCCTGAAATGCACATCACTAACTTGAATGCATCTGCTCCTGGTTGGTGATCACTTCAGCGGTATCTCTGCCTTTAGGCACAGGTAAAGGGGAGCATTTCTGGAACTTTGTGTAGCGCTAGGGACAAGAGTCTGTGGTAGGGCCTTATGGCTTAAAATAGGCTTTACCTCTGCTTTACGGATGCTGGTTTTTCATTCATTCATTTATCATAATGAGGAACTAGTTTTGAAGTATTTTGTGGGAATCTACAATTATTCTTTTATTATGATAATTATGTCCAGATTACTTCTAACATATTCCAAAATGTAAGGGCGGTGGGACTTGTAACATGGAATAGGTCAGTAGTGTGTAGATTGGTAGGTGAAATGTGGGTAGAAAAAATGAACATGAAAATGAACCATGAGACACATAACACTATATATGACTGTATCACCTGAAAGAACCAGTTCATGAATTTTGAAATTGGCTATTACTGCTACAATATATCATTTATAGCTTTGTCACTTGCAGAATTATCTTATATTATAGAGCATCTTCCTGATGTGTTATATCAGTTGAAAAGGGATCTTTACATGATAAAATGCCTTTGAAATACCATATATAAATGATCATAAGATAAAAATCATTTTCAAAAAAAATATCAATACTCGTCATATTTAAACAGTCTGCTGTTACCATGACAGCTCTGAATGAATATGATCAGGCACTATGAATTTCAGACATTTCTAAATATCATACTTGAAATGTTTAAATATTAATTGAATAAATGTGACCTTAAAATATAACAGATATGCTTTAAGTGAAATAACAAAACACTGGAAGAAGTGTGCAGCTGGAGCATCTTACTGTAAATTCAACTTGACACAGTCTAGACATTTTCTCTTTTCTGTCAGTGATCTGTATTTGGTGCCAGCACAAGACTGCTCACACCAGAAATTCTTCCCCGGCCAGTGGATACACACGATATGGAAGACTGGGAAAAGACATTTGTTTAAGAATCTTTCTGGACTGAGGTACCACAATTATTAGGTCTGTTCTTTAAAGGAATTGTTTAGTATAAAAATAAAAACTGTGTAAATAGATAGGCTGTGCAAAAAAAAAAAATATTTCTAATATAGTTAGTTAGCCAAAAATGTAATTTATAAAGGCTGGAGTGACTGGATGTGTAACATAACAGAACAGAACACTACTTCCTGCTTTTACAACTAAAAAACGGATCAGCGCCTATGGCAACGGAGAAAACAAATAACAAAACCAAAATATAGTGTAGTAGTTTCAAGTATCAGTGACTGAGGGGGGGCACATGGGCCATAACTGCTTGATTTTGACTGAGCTGAATGCCGAGGATCAATTGCAAACTCACTGAATAATTATGTCCCATGTGGCCCCCCTTCAAGTTCCTGACTTACTCAGAGTTAGAGAGCTGAAAAGCAGGAAGTTCTATTCTGTTCTGTTATGTTAGACATCCAGTCACTTCAGCCTTTATACATTACATTTATGGCTAACTATATTAAATTTTTTTTGCACAATACTAATAGGGTTATGTAAAAAAAATGCACTAAGCGTATCCATGTCCATTATTCCAAAGCAACCAATCAGCAAAAAGCATTTACAAATCGCCTGTTTATAAGTAAAAATCTTATTGGTTGGTCTGGGCTGCAGTCCGTTACTGAATTTAGGGGCTGATTCATACGATACTGAATATATATACATATATTTTGTATGTATATAAATTACATTTTTGGATAACTAATATTAGAAACATTTTTTATTCTAACCGGTTTTTATTTTTTACACTGAACTGTTCCTTTAAGGTAAGTAGATCTTTAAGTCCCTTAGTAGCCGTTGGTAGACAGTAGTTTACAGTGTATATTTTCCAGTGTATAGGATTCCTAAACAATCTTTAAAACCAACAATGGAAATCAAAATCAATATTCGCTGTAAGGTAATTTGCTTCTGCATTACTGAGCAGTCTGTGGATCAGGAAAAAGGAGAACCTAAACCCTAAAAATTAATGGCTAAAAATGCCATATTTTATATACTGAACTTATTGCACCAGGGTAAAGTTTCAGCTTCTTAATAGCAGCAATGATCCAGAACGTCAAACTTGTCACTGGGGGTCACCATCTTGGAAAGTGTCTGTGACATTCACATGCTCAGTGGGCTCTGAGCAGCTGTTGAGAAGCTAAGCTTAGGGGTTGTTGCAAATTTACAAGCAGGAAATGAGGTTTGTCTGTAATATAAGATGATGCTACAGGGCTGATTATTAAATTCTGATGCTAATTGCAGTGGTTTCTGTGCTGCTATGTAGTTGTAGCTTTTAAAGTAAGGTATAAGATTAGTCTAACCATGATGATTTTGATAAATGTCTTGCAATATATGGAGTATTAATAGTTTTTTTTGCACACATGTCAAAAAGCTTTATTTTATTGAGAAATTCATATGAAAACCAATATGCAAGTATTACTAAAAATATTGGTGGACAGGGGTTGTAAAATCAATGACCTTGGTCCAAGGTGTAGTGTAGAAGCAGCAAATCCGGGGACATTGCACGGCAGCAAAATTTCTAGACCACATCCACTGTGCAAGACACCCCCCACTAACCACTCCCCATTTTACAAATACACCCTCTGTGAATATATATAAACACAGTGGCAATTCCATGTATAATAACCCAGAACTCACCGCAGGATGACACAGCGGTAAGTCCATGTATAAATACCCCAGAATTCATAGTAGAGATTATTTCATGTACATTTCCACAGTAGAAAATATATTTAAGGAGGAAGAAAAATTAAAGTGCCCCCAAATATAACAGGGAGGCCAGAGCCCCAGTGAGTGTAAAAGGAACTCGGGAGTGTTTATTTTCTAAAGTATACTACAACTCACAACTTCCACATCAGCCTTGGAGTAAGGGCACATAGACCTCAAAAGAGGCAACCGCCAGCTAGTTATCCTTTCGCTTTGGTATGCGAGATGCTGCAGAACTACAGCAGCTTGCAACAAAACAATAGCAACAAATGCACACACACCTTTCTAACCAGACATGCCAGGCATCCTACTGCCAGTTACCCATACTGTGTGGTCATAACATAGCGGTGCAACCCCACCGACCCATTCCAAAGCAAACACCTATCTGCTGCGACCAGAAGCACTGAGCAGATCTAACACCTTTCCCACCACAACCATAATCACAGAGTGTAGATCTCACGCTTCCCTGCTGTGACCATAATCACTGAGTGCAGATCTCACGCCTTCCCGACCAAAAACAGCACTGGGGATTTTTCAACTGACTGAGAAGGATTGTCCTACCCTCAGGCTAGAGTGACCATAGAAAGTAGGATGAACAGATATAAGGAGACATGCATGGTTTACATTGTGTTTTGTAATTGATAGCAACCAAATGCTTGGGTGCACTATTCTAAACCCAGCAGCCCAGTAAATGTCATGGACAGATTGATTGTTGTGCATCATTTTTGATAATCTTACTGCATTGCCTACATAGTATATAGAAAAAAAAAGAGATCCATACATTTGGTATTGACTAGTAGTAACATTTGGCACTGATTGGCACTATAGTGGCCTGAGAATGTATTTCAAGAAGACCATACAGCATTTCCTTTAATATTTTTCACTTGACACAAACAGCCTTTATTGATGCTTATTTGTTTATTTATGTTTATTGTATATTTTATTTAAAGAGGACCCATCACCCAAAAAATGTATTCAAAATCCAATTTTATCACATTAGTCAAGCAAAATGAACTTTAATTACACTGTATAAATTATTTGAATAATGTATCCTTCAATCTGTGAATTCATAATTATAGCATGCAGGCAGGAGCTTGTTATTAAGACAAGCCTTGCATCATCTCAGAATCTTGTTTGTGCATCAGAATGGGGGACCCGATGTCCAATCACATGCCCTGGCTACACAATTAAATGGTGAAGAGAACGGGGGAATGTAGGGAGAGCAGTGACATCTAGGAAGTGCTGAATGGAAAGTGAAAGTAATTGTCTGCCTGCCTCTATGTCTAAGGCATAGAGGAGGGGCAGACAATATTTGATTGACAGCTGACATTTTTAAATGAGCTAACAACAGCTATGAATGCTTTAATGTAAAATGTAAATTGGATTTCATGTTTAATTTGAAAATGACTTTTATTATACAGATTTTTGTGTCTGGGTGACTGGTCCACTTTAAGATGCTTAAAAAATATATATGAGTATTAAAACTGAACAGTTGCTTAGGAGGCCAATTGCCGTTAATTAAGAATCACGCCTCAACAATGCAGCCTCTGCAGTGTTCCTAAACCCAAAATTCACCCACCCTTTGGTTATGGGAACAAAATCATACTGATGGTTATAAGGACAGACAAGACTCTGAAGTGCTTATTTAATTTAGCCATTTCCTTTTGCTGTAGATTTGAACTCAGAGGACTGGAACACAATTCCATTGGTTACATTTGGGTTAATTGGTTTCTATTTAATCTCCGGTAAAGATGCAGATTCAATATATATATACCAAGTATATGCTTAAAGCAATATGGAAATTCAATAAATTAAAAAGCTATATGATCAGGTAAAAGGAAAATGCTAACTCTATATCAAAACATTATTTCAGCAACCATTAAAATGCTTCCAGGAAATTCTTAACAGAGTTAAATGATAACATAAAATTAGTTATATAGTAAGCACTCTTAGTCCTGACGGCAGTTAAATGATAATGCATTAGCTATTCAATCAAAATTAAACACAACATAAACTTTATTTAGAGCTTAGTTTTGTATATCAAAAAACATCTGCTTAAAAATGCCTCTAGCAGCACCACCCGTATTTTGGAAATAATTGAAATCCAGTAATGTAGACTCCACAACCCCCTATGCTTAGGGGGTGTTGGCTCAAGAGATCCAAAACAATTTTTGCTGGGGGGGATTGGCCCTGTGCAGGCAAGATACATCACTAATGTGGTACCGAGGGTACATGGTGGAGGGCCGATAATGGAAGCCAGTGTTGACCACTCCCTGATTTTAAAACACACCAACTTAAAACCACACCCATGTTACCCATGTCCACATTAATGGTGATAGCACACCAAAAAACCAAATTGTTGGTGCTTACTGCAGGGATATAACTTATCACTCATATGTGAAAAAAAGTTGTTGAATTAAGAAAATTTTTTTAATCCATATACCTCCTCCTCCCCTGTGAATAACACAGCAACCCCCAGCACATGATTAAACATCTTTGGGGCCCCAAACAAAAAATTTCAAATGCTAACAAACCCCCAGAACAAATACCAGGTTCCACAGGCAGAGCAGGGCACATACAGGCAGAGTATGACACACACAGGGAGCATAGGGCAGACAGAGTATGGCACACACAGGCAGAGTAAGACAGGCAAAGTATAGCATATACAGGGAGCATAGGGCAGGCAGAGTAAGGCACATACAGGGAATATAGAGCAGGCAGAACAGAGCAGGAGACAGGGAAACTTATCAGGACCACTCTAAAATGTACTACATACAGTGACACAATGCTGGTGCCCCTCCAACGGTTTGAATGAGAGTGTGAACAGGTGAACAATGTAGGCAGTTTCAGTCTGGGTCTCAGATGTGAACAGCACAGGGTTTTAGGGATAAGAAGAATAGAGGTGTCACAGGTGTCTGAATTTGAGGTTCAAAAAATGCAGGGGCCAGTTAATCTCTGTAGTGATACCTTTTAAATCTTACACATGGTAAGCAGACACAGCAGGCAGACTTTCATGTGGGAGGCCACAAAATGGCAGGCTGTGGGCTGCATGCCAGTTGGACATCTTATCTTAAATTGTTACAAAAGTATCTAAGTATCTATTCTGGGCTCTCTGCCAAAAGCCAATTAAGTTAGAAACTTTGTATCTTTTTTCCTGGCTGTTCAGTGCAGGAGATCAATTAGAAAGTTGGGACATTTCAATAACAAACCGGGGACTGCGGGTTGAGCTGTCATAATCGGGACTGTCCCATGAAAAACCGGACAGTGGGGAGGTATGAATTGTCTTTCATTTAATATGCTTTTGGTGTTACTGTTCCTTTAACACTTGCTTTCTAAACGTACATAAAAAAATCACACTATACACAAATAAAATACAGCTATTTATAAACTCAAAATAGCCACACACAACTACCACCTACAGATCAGCCAAAGACACACAGGAGGACTACGCAGGACCAGGGTCTGACTGGGCAGGCGGGACACCTGGAAAAAACCAAGTAGGCCCAGGCTCTTTTGGGTCCTGCCGGCCAGACCTGCCCCTGCTCTTCTGCATGAAAAACTTGCAAACGCGCCTCCCTCTTCTGCTTACCAGCACGTGTACACATCTGTGGAGGGGGTGGAGGAGGTATCCTTTGTGGCTGGGGGGGGCCTGGGGGACAGTGTGGAGGGCCCTTGAGGCTGCAGGCCCGGTGGGCCCAGGGCCCTCCAGTCTGACACTGCGCAGGACACACTGTAAGTAGCATGAGAGCACATAGTTACATAGTGTAATCGGGTTGAAAAAGACAAAGTCCATCAAGTTCAACCCCTCAAAATAAAAACCCAGCATCCATACACACACCCCTCCATACTTTCACACACATTATATATACCCATATCTATACTAACTATAGAGTTTAGTATCACAATAGCCTTTGATATTATGTCTGTCCAAAAAATCATCCAAGCCATTCTTAAAGGCATTAACTGAATCAGCATCACAACATCACCTGGCAGTGCATTCCACAACCTCACTGTCCTGACTGTGAAGAACCCCCTACGTTGCTTCAAATGAAAGTTCTTTTCTTCTAGTCTAAAGGGGTGGCCTCTGGTACGGTGATCCTCTTTATGGGTAAAAAGGTCCCCTGCTATTTGTCTATAATGTCCTCTAATGTACTTGTAAAGTGTAATCATGTCCCCTCTCAAGCGTTTTTTTTTCCAGAGAAAACAACCCCAACCTTGACAGTCTACCCTCATAATTTAAGTCTTCCATCCCTCTAACCAGTTTATTTGCACGTCTCTGCACTCTCTCCAGCTCATTTATATCCCTCTTAAGGACTGGAGACCAAAACTGCACTGCATACTCCAGATGAGGCCTTTCCAGGGACCTATACAGAGGCATAATTATGTTTTCTTTCCTTGAGTTAATGCCCTTTTTTATGCAAGACAGAACTTTATTTGCTTTAGTAACCACAAAATAACACTGCCCAGAATTAGACAACTTGTTATCTACAAAAAAGCCTAGATCAGGGGTAGGCAACCCACGCTCTGGAGCCTTATGCGGCTCTTCATCCTGCTTACTGTGGCTTGGCCTTGCGGGTTTGCCTGTCATGTCGTCTATACAGCCCTCGCACCTGCTGGCGGTGCACGGTTAGCGAACCATGGTCGCACACTCAGGAAGCCGCCAGCAGGTGCGAGGACTGTATAGACGTCCCATGAGTGACAGGCAAGACCGAGCCACAGCAAGATGATTCATCATGGTCTTTACTGCGGTCACACACTCAAGACAAGAGAGGGAAGATCAGCATGGAGCTTCAGAAACAGAAGTCAAATTAAACAGATGAGAACACTAACATTTAATAGGGCTATTCAGTGTTTAATTTATTTCAAAGTAGGCCTACACATACACACTGCACTTCTGTTTGTTGTATTCTGTTGTTGTAAAAGTTAAAACTAAAAAATGGTTAAAACTTTTAAAAGTTTATAAGCTGTGTTATGTTTTGTAGCTCTAGACTATTTTTCTTTAGTGGGCGAGGGGGCAAAATGGCTCTTTTTATAGTAAAGGTTGCTGATCCCTGCCCTAGATCCTTCTCATTTAAGGAAACTCCCAACACACTGCCATTTAGAGTATAACTTGCAATTATATTATTTTTGCCAAAATGCATAACCTTGCATTTATCATCATTGAACCTCATTTTCCAGTTTACTGCCCAGTTTTCCAATTGAGACAAATCACTCTGCAAAGTGGCAGCATCCTGCATGGAACCTATAGTTCTGCACAATTTGGTATCATCTGCAAAAATAGAAACAGTACTTTCAATGCCCACCTCCAGGTCATTAATAAACAAGTTGAAAAGCAAGGGACCTAGTACAGAGCCCTGAGGTACTCCACTAACAACACTGGTCCAATTAGAAAATGTTCCATTTACCACCACTCTTTGTAGTCTATCTTTTAGCCAGTTCTCTATCCAGGTACAAATACTATGTTCCAGGCCAACATTCGTTAATTCAACCAGTAACCTTCTGTGTGGCACTGTATCAAATGCTTTAGCAAAGGTGTATGTAGAAGGTACATTTGTGTAGCTTTGCTCCAGAAAAATCACAGTTCTATGCTTAAGCTCAGTGGCTCCTTCACAATCAGCATGACTTCAGCCCGTGTATCCGATGAACAGGTTCCTTGTTGTGACAGTTCCTTTTTTTCTCCATTTTCTTGCATTCCACCTCTGATGCTGTGCCCTTTTGAAGCACAAAATCACTGGCTTCCAGTGTACTTTAGTGACTTGCAAATAAAGCTTGTGAAAAAAACTTTCTCCAAAGTGCAGCTGCCACAGGCTTGGAGTGAGCTGTGATTGAGGTATGATTATTAGTTGTAAGAATCCACCTCCTATGTGAAATGTGTCTGCTAGTTCTAATAGTTCACCTGAAATATTAGAGATGCATATAGGAGATGCACTGTGCAATGTTTAGTATACTCTGTTGTTTTTTTCACTGGCATTTAAAACATTTCAGTGCAGTGGTAACAATCAGTTACTTCATTGAACTTGATTGTACTAATTAACATGGTCATCATAAATTACCTTATTATTAAAACGACTTTCCTCATCACACCCAGATACAAAACCTATTGTGTTTCTTTAATGTTTATTTTTTTAATCAATTTAAGGTATGGTAATCCACGTTGAAGACACCACACATTTCAAGCATTTGTTTTATGACAACAGTTTTTTCATGGCAATTGTTACAGTGGTATCAGGAGACACAGGCAGAAATAAATAAGCAGGTTGTAAAGGACCACCAAATAATATGAAACAGAATACAAACACACATGTAAGAATTGTGGTAGGAATCCCCCTTATTGGGTGAGGAAAAATACTATAGTATTAATGAGAAAAATAAGAAAATTATAAACCAAAAGAACAATCTGAAATGAGAGTGAAAGATAGGGAGAAAAGTGTCATATAACAATCAAATAAATCAGGTAGTAAACACTGGGGTTATTAGCAATATAATAAGTCCAAACCAAAGCTCAAATGCTTTCTATGTTGAGGGGTTGTTCACCTTCCAAACCCTTTGTTTCAGTTTAGTTATTTTTAGATTGTTCACCATAAACATAGACTTTTTTTCAACTGCTTTCCATCATTTATTTTTTACCGTTCTCCCAAAATTTAAGTTTAACGTTTAATGTTCGTATCTCTGTGGTTTCAATCTGGCAGCTCATTTATTTGATACAACTAGTTGATACATTTCTCAGCAGTACCTGTGGAATATTAGCAACTATTGAATCAATTCTAACAGTTGCATTTAATGAAACTCATGGATTCTGCTCAGCAGGAACAAAGATAAGAAATGTATCAATTTAAAACAGTTAAAGCGTCGACCCCCCCCCTTTCAGAGCTGCTATAAAGGTGAAAAATTAAATTTGGTCACAAATAGAACATAGAAAGTGATTGGAAAAAAGTCTTTATTTATGGGGAACAATCTGAAACCAACTGAACTGAAAAAAGTGTTTGAAGGTGAAGAACCCCTTTAAGTGCAAATTTTGCCTAACTGTTTGAGTTTCCAGAAATTGTGCTGTTAATTTTTCATGTAAAGTTTGGTCTCCATGCTTTCCTTATTTTTTACAAAGGCTAAGATTTGGGTTTTCCAGGGTGCCTACATGTAGCACTAAAACTGCAGGTTATCAGCTGTATGGCAGTCATAACGATACCTTCAGTCAGTTTGCTTAGAAGAGCTTTCTATGGATTCCTCGCTGGTGACCCCAAGTACGCTGTCTATCATTGCATACACTCTATACCACAAGTGTCTAACCTTAGGACAGTTCCACCAAATTTGTCATAGTGCCTTAATCCAGACAGCCCCATTAAGTGGTTTGAATTGCAGAGTTTTTAATATTTAAAAAGTTTAGTCATTTGTTTTTGTCATAGTGATTCAAATTATTGAAAAAAACTTTACTTGAAAAAACCCCAGGCCCTAATTTTTCTGGATAAAAGATTATACTGATCATTATACTGTACAATACAGTTATAAACAATGCTGACATGAAAAGCAGCAAGTTGAATGTTTGAACTTTGTTTAACACATGGTGGTTTCAGTTGTATTTAGCAGAAAGCAATGTTAGACTTTTGTGCTGTGTCTATTTAGGTACTTGACTACAGAATAGTTTTAACCTACATTGAAGATGGTTACACACGCACAAAAGAAGACATACTGTTACAGTAGGCACTCTCATTCCAGTGAAATGCATTTAAAGTGGAAGAAAATGTTTCTGTGTGCAGGGTACCCAGTGCTGAATGACAGCTGTGCAATTCACATTTGCTAAATTTGGGAAATTTCACTTGATAGCCACTTACTGCTTATTTGGTGGATCCAGTTCATTTATATAAACATAAGTTCTCTGCAGTGAGTGGGGATGTTTGTCTCATTTTATGTATCATTTTATTTATAGAAAACTACATGAATACACAGCAGTGTACAGTTACACAGCACTCTTCACTCTCTGCATTCAGTCTACCCTCTTTCCCAGCACACAATCGCAAATCTGCAGCACAGATCCACCCTTCCTGTACAAGCCACACCCCTTTTTCTGAGACAGCCCCCTCTAGTTCACCAAATAAGTCTTTACTGAGCACGCCTTCAAAGTCCTGCTGCTTGGAAAGGTTCCAGTGAGCATATGCCATTTTTTATAATGTTTGAAAGCACAAGCCTGTCAGTAATGCAGAGGCAAATTTGCCTGGTGATGTCACACATTGGGAGAAGAATACAGATGCCCTGCTCTGTCAGGGAATCAGTTGCGGGTGAGATACTCAGGCAGTATATTAAGTAGGTTAAATACACGAAATCTTAGGTATGCATCCTAGAGTGAAGAGCTTTGAATGTTAGCAGAAGGATTTTGTATGCTATCCTTTTCAGGCAGCCATGGTAGGGATGTTACCAGTGGATGTGATTGCCTTTTAGGAGAGAGCAGTAGGTCTGGGAGAATGATTAGTTTGAGAGTGCAGTAGCAGTGGCGTAACTACCAGGTGTGCAGAGGGTGCAATGGCACCTGGGTCCACACCCTCTTGGGGCCCACCAGAGCCACGATAATGGATATCATGGGTGGTTGGGCAGGGGGAGATTTTACAGCACACGTGATTCATAGGGGGGAATGCCCGACAGGGGGCCCCAGGTGCTCATCCTATACCAGGGCCTGCCGGTGAGTAGTTACGCCACTGTGCAGTAGTCTAAACAAGATAGGATAAGGGTTAGGGATAAGTGTTTTAGCAGTTGTGAAAGAAAGGGATCATGGCAATATTACGTAGGAAAAAGCGCCAGGGTTTGGCAATGGCATTAATATGGTTAGAAAAGAAAAGAGACTGGTCCAAGATAACCCTCAGATAATGTAGCCAATTAACAGGTTAATAGTCATGCCATCAATAGTAATGATAAAAGAAGGCGAAGGGCTAGTTTGGATAGGAAGACTTTATGTAAAGTTACGTCCCATCACCTCCCCCCTGCGTTCTGTAACTGGCGAGCTTGCCCTTTTATGTTTGGAGCTCCTTTTGTCATTGCCCAACGTTGGTCTGTTCCACATAGTTCTTGTGTGCGATTCCTGTGTGATTTGCTGTTCCTTGCCTGTCCTTGACCACTGCTGTATTGTTGCCTGAACCAACCTTTGCACTTTTTCTAACTACGCTTCTGGATCCTGATTCTGCACCATGCTGACTGTTGGTTATTAACTATGTTCTCCATTATTCTTGTTATATATTCCAGTTCCCATTGCTTGCCCAGGGCCCTTGCCTAGGTTTTCTCACTTTAAAACCTGGTAGCATTCGAGTAGCAGAAGCATAAGCCGTGATCAGAACCTTGGTGTCTGTTCTGGGGTTTGGGATACAGAATGTGACACATGAGATCTGTTTAGCTCTGTTGAAAGCTATTTTTTAGTGTGGCTGCTGACTGACAAGGCATGAACACCATCCTGGCAGGCTTATTGTGCTCTACAGCTTTTATTGGTAAAAGGAACAATAATACGTTTAATATCATTTCTGATCTGCCTACTCAGCCAGGCCATTTGCTGGAAAAGTTATGTTTTATATTGCAAACCACATACAAGTTTCACCTTAAAGGACAAGGAAAGTCTAAAATAAAGTCTAAAGTCTAAAAGGCTAGAAATGCTGCATTTTGTATACTAAACATAAACATGAATTTACTGCACAAAAAGCCTAATTAAACAAAATTCAAAGCTGGCCACAGGGGGTCACCATCTTGTAACTTTGTTAAACATTGTTGCAAGACAAAGACTTTGCACATGCTCAGTGTGGTCTGGGCTGCTGCTTAGGGATTGTCATAAATGATCAAAACAGCACAAGTCAAATAATATCTGCCAGAAGCCAATACAGCAAGACTGATTAATAATCAGAATAGGCAGACTGCACTGGCTCCTGTGTTGTCATGTAATCTAATGTGTATTTTATAGTTTTTGTATTCTTTAATACAAACTTTCCCCAACTCTGCAGAACCAGTGGCTGCAGCAAAATAATCCTCCAAATAGAATCCCAGTTTATCTGTTTAAATCTGGCTCCATGATCTTTGTACCTGCAGCTCGAGTTGGAAACAGTAAAGGGGATGTAAAGGCAAAAATCAAATCAAATACAAATCTCTACATAGTCGCCGACTGCTCTACAGGGAAATAAAGCAGCAAGTTCTGAAAGGTTGAGAAGTAAGGTGGGGGCTCCCCCTGTTGTTCATAAGTATGATTGTTTCCCTGCAGAGCAGTTAGGGACCTTCTGAGAATTCCTATCCACAGCAGTAAATGAAGGGGAATTCCACTGCATACAGTCAGGTTTCTTATAAAAACGGTACACATTTTTTAATTAAAGTATATTGGAGATAGGTTTCTTTTTCATTAAAGAAAGTAAAAATGGGATTTTATTTTTTTGCCTTTACATGCCCTTTAAGATCTAAACCCCAGCTTCTCTATATCTGTGTTAATGCCACTATGCAAATTTCTCTTTTGGTATGGTGAAAGGTCAAGCTGCATTTTGGTCAACGTCCATTGTACTGTAGTTTATAACTATATTTTAAAAAAATATATATTTTTTCTCTTTTATGTATCATCTAGATTCTGGAATTGTTATGGTGGATATTTCTCCTAGAAATGTTCTGTTCTTGTGTATTTTGGTGAGTTGTGCAAAATGGTTTTTAATTAACTTTGGCAACTTGGATCAATTTTATTTCCTCAACTCAACCGAATACCAGCTGACCGCGCTGCAGAATTTGATTTCACAAAGAAAGGTTTATTGGTATGTGAAGCTGACTCTTCCTCAAACATTGGAAACAAGAACAACTCTTTGTCCTTTGACAATTTTGTTTCAGCTGGATTGCCTCTTGTTAGTCCTTAATCAAAAGCAGGTGAGCTTAACAGTAAACTTCAACAGATGGCAGAGGTAAGGGCAAGAAGTATCCCCACAATCAAGGGAAGATGCATTTTTTAAAATAGGCAATAAAAATGAAATTAAAATCATTAGAAATACTACTCACTTTAGCAGCAATATTGTTAAATATAGCTGTTACACAGTAAACCCTTTCTGTAGATTCGGTGAATGAATGTGTTGGAGGACTTGAACCTTCTTTCCAAACCTAAATTTGTTTTACATTATTGTAACCAACTTCAGGTTAATGTAGCATGTGTAAAGGGACAGTATACTTGTTCAACATAAGGGTAATAAAAATGGCTTGTGTGAACATACTTTTCATCACAATAGTATATGAATTGTTATTTCTTGTGCTAAATAGGCAGATTGAACTACTGTATTACATGTTTGGTCTTGCTATGTAGAGAATTAGTTTACCCGTGCAAAGACCATTCCCCCCAGGCAAAATAATCCCAATGAAGAAGGGAAAAGAATAGATTGTATATTTGAAATCTAACTCTGTATATTGCAAGGACCAGATACAGGGTACCTTCATTCTCCCTATTTGCCCTGTTTAGCTCATGACATAACAAAACAAAATACATCATTTTTGGTTTTCTTGTCTATAAGTGGCTTCCCTATATAGCAAGGGAACTGCAATACTAAATCGATACACAAATGACCATGTAGTTCCACCCTTTTTCAGAAATTGTGAAGCCCAGAACAATAGGCAGAAAGTGTGTATAGCACAAGCCCTACTCATTGAACTCAAGTAGCCTATGTACTGTCCCTTTAAGTGATTTTTAATGGGGAACTATAAACTTCATCAAACTGAAATAAGAAACTTTGTAAATACAATCAATTAAATATTCTGCATTGTTCCTGAAATAATCAAGTTTATGTTCACTGTCCCTCTGTCAGCATCTGTTTCTCTTTATTCTGTCTTCATGCAGCAGTTGGGTGTCAGATATTCATTATCCATGGAAAATTGCAGCACTCCCAGGTAGCGATAAAACCGCCTTTATTTCTGGCACAGCAACGTTTCGGACCACCCGGTCCTTGTTCAAGCTGACGAAGTATACATTCACAGGTTCACAACTTCCTTAAATATCCACTTTTGCAATGCCCTCTAGTGGTAACAATATAGCAAGATACTTTATATTAAAAATACATCAATCTCAGTTCCACAATATACAAAATGTTGCAATACATTTATTTGTAGCATAGAAGCTAACTTAGCTTGTGTTGCTTCACGTGCACATTCTTTGGTGGTCACTAGAAGATAAAACAAAGTAAACACACATTTAAAACAGATCTGTACTAAAATCACAATTTGCTGGTTTTAAGAGGATAGTATCTGAAGGTGACACTTTGTGGCAAATAGGCTGGATGAAATGGAAAATAAACTAGCCAACAGGGGTTACCCGAGGAAAGCTCTGGAGAGGTACAAAGGGGAAGTAATGTCTCAGACAGAAAGAATAAGACCAAAAAAAGTGAAAGATTAGCTTTTGTGAGCAGTTACAATATTTTGTCCAAAGAAGTTGTTACGCCTTGGTACATTATGTGATGTGAAAAATGGCACCTTTCCTTGTCTACCTTGCAGGCATTGCAATAGTTGCAATAATATAATAAAATAATAGGTGACAGGGTAAAACAATTATTGAAATATGAGGCGGGTTGGATCAGAAAGTTGGGAACCCTTATGCTTGGAGATCTGAATAAAGAATACAAATTAAACATTTTTATATACAGTAAGTATGGCAATAGCCAGAACAGGAAGCTTATTAATTAATAAACTTAAATTTTGAATTGAAAAGTTGTTTATAACAGGGACATCTATAACATACAGTACTGAAACTTAAAGGTGAAAAAAGTAGAAACTATGCAACTGACTGGACAAAGTTGTTGAAATCCATTTTCTTGTTGCCTCAAGAGCTTGGGTATGGCCACTTTGATAACCACAAGAAAATGTTGCATATGAATCAATATCCTCTGTAACATTTTGGGTGTGTGGGAAAACACCCACCTTTTACTGTGTGCCAATTTAAGACCTTTTCTTTTTTTTTTTTTTGTAAAAAATAAGATCACTACGATTTTTGTTTAATATTTTTGTGTTTGGCTAATGGAAATAATAAAAGATACAGTTGAACTATTTGAGAATAAAGTGGGCTTTTATATGATATCAAAATGTGTAATGTTACCCTTGGTTAAAATAAAGAATCATCAGATTTGATATAAGAATAATTATAAATATAATATTATAATTCTGAAGAACGGGAGCATGATTATCGGAATTGCACTTTTTGTTTCTCATGTAATAGTTAGACCTCAACTTTTTGGAAACTAAGGTTTACTTAAATGTTTGATTTTTTTCTGTGCATGAAAGAAAATTGTTCTTTGTATCATTTTGGAATATTCAAATTGGAAAAAATGCATTGCTAAACAGCAGTTAATTTAGTCTTCATCCAACCAGGAACCAATCCTACAATTTATTTAGCTGGAGAATGAAGTGTGAAAATAGTTCTTAAATTCCCTGAGGTTTTAATGCACGGAGTTGAGGCATGTGGTGTTTTTCGTTCTAGTGAAAGCAATGAAGTGAAATCCTCCACAGAATTAATTTATTATCAAAGTGCTGAGTTTGTTCTATCTAACACAAAATAAAAAAATTTTGAGTTCACCAGGCTCAGATTAGAGATTAAACATGTTGGCAAAGATGTAAACTCAACAAATTAAATTTCTATTTGTTTTGTTTTTCATTAGGGCAGACAAATTGAGTATATAGATATAGACCTTCTGTAGGAGCCCTTGGATTTAGTGTGGTAGCACTCAAGAATCCCACTGTGGGAGAGGCTGAAGTATTTATCAGCGAAGTTCAACCAGAAAGCATCGCCTACAAGTAGGATTTACATGTTTTTTGCCTTTTAAATTTTTTTTTTAACTTTATCTGTTTCTCTGTGACGATAGTCTTGGTTAAGTAAAAGCAAACTATCACATGTCCGCATTATAAAACATGTATTGGAGGCAAATTGTCTTGAAAATTTACTGTGACCTTGTATTTTAGTGCAATAGATGCTGTTGTAATGAATGGTAATATTTTCCTAGGTCAACAAAGGCTAGATCTTTTCACACTGATCTACCGGATGATATAACATTGATTTCACTGTTCAGCAAAAATTGTGAATAATATGTAGTGTATTTTTGTGCATAATATAAATTAAATACCTCCACTAGAGCTATTGAGCTAGAGTCATTAAAGGGCCAGTATTACAGGAAAGGAGTGGTGTAAATGTGTATATATATATATATATATATATATATATATATATATATATATATATATATATATATATATATATATATATATAAATATATATATATATATATATAAATATATATATATATATATACATAGAGAAGACATCCTCGGCCTTGGCTCATTCTACAGTGGTCTGGCGGAGCATACTTCAGACTGCATCCCTCTTTGTATCTGGGAAACGCTAGTCATGTCCAAATTCAAAGTATAGGGTTAACCACCCTCCATGGCCCCTCTTGGTTCTTTTTCTAATGTTGGCTAGTCACTCCATTATGTTTTTATCGGGTATTACACATTGTCCGTTACCCTGTGTGGGGCCTTTTCACCTTCAGAGCCGAATTCCGCCTCCTGGCAGGTAAAATGCTCCTGAAACGCAGGAAAAGAAAGGAAAAAAAAATACACTTATCTATCTTATTGATAAAAGCAACGATCTCAGCACCTATTTTTAGGCTTCATCATATTTTATATCGGTCAGAAGATTTCACCGACAAACATCAAAGGAAACAAAAGTGTCCACATAGTATAAACTATTTTATAGCATATTAAATTTTGTAACATTTGTTCCAAAAAGTTCAGTCACTTCTTTCAAGGAATATGTATCAATTATATCCTCTGTATTGTAACCTGTAAGCTTGAAGTTGATATAGCCAATCCTATCCTCTATAGTATGAACTCTGAGCATAAAATTGGCACCAACAGAATAACCTCACTAATTGAACTCCACACTGCTATTATTTGGAGCAAGCTATTTTGACCCAATTAAAGATTCAGTTACACAGAATCAGCAGCATGCATGTCATGACTGTTGGGTCTGCTGGTTTTTTTTTTTTACTCTTCTACACCTACTAGTAAATGATTTGGCATGTAGAAAAAAAATCAAAAAAAAAAATATATATAAAAAAAATATCCCTCAGAAGTTTCCGAGGGACGCAGAGGACTACACGAGTGGACGCATATACCGGTGGACCCCGGGACGCCCTCACGCGACGACAACTTACTTCCGGGGACGTAGGACGCAGACGCAAGCACCACGTGGTACACGCCGCGAGGGACGACAGGAGGCCATTAGGAGTAGCTCCGGTGAAACTGCTTCACGGCGACCAACAGATTCATCTGGGTCATCTTTTTTAGGAGAGGACAGCGCTCCTTCCAGCAGCGGGGAGCGCGAGGTCAACGCTCCAGAAGCAGGCGGTGCAGCAGCTATCCAGACAAGACAAGCACGCAAAATCAGCAAAGCGGCGCCCAAGAAGGCACATCGCCTGTGATCAACATCTCTAAAAAGGTACTGTCACCCTTGGAATTAAGTGTTTTACAAAAGGGTTTGTCGTTTTGTCCATCTGCAAAATTAGATACGTTTTCCCTGGATATAGACTTGCAACGATTCTATAGATTGCTGCGCCTTAAAGTGCAGTTTAAAGATAAAGATAAGGATTTGGCAGACATGCGGTCCCAGATGGAGGGGTTAACTCCACAACGGTTTAACCTACACAAAAAGAGTAAATACCTTCCTCCTACTTCCTTTCATCCCGTGGAAACGGTGATAAACTTTATTTCTAGAGACATTAATCAATTTGTAAATGACTCAAAGGGACTAAGGCATATGCGCTATAATAACAATTTGTCTAAGATTGAACGTGAATCACTTAATGCATTGATGAGTGATAAGAGTGTGATTTACAAACCTGCTGACAAAGGGGGAGCCCTAGTAATCCTGGATAAGGATTACTATGTTCAGGAGATCTTGGGTCAATTACACAATTGTAACACATATGTTCCACTTGACAGGGACTCTACCAATGAAATTGCAGGCCTGATATTAGGAGTGTTGACTCAGGGGCAGGGGTGTCATCACGGATGGTTTGAAGGATTATCTCATACAGGAATTTCCGTGTATACCTGTGTTCTACACCCTGCCCAAGGTACATAAAAATCTCCAGTTTCCCCCAGGACGACCAATTGTGGCAGGGGTTAACTCTGTTCTATCTCCTTTATCAATTTTTCTTGATAAGGTACTAGCTCCCTTTGTAACATCAGGAGCCTCATACATTAGGGATACTTCCCATTTCCTACATTCCATTCAAGGTCTAGATGTGGGCCACGACAGGGTACTGTTGGCGGCTTTTGATGTTAACAGCTTGTATACCTCTATACCCCATGATCTGGAAATGGCAGCAGTACGGCTGACCCTGGAGGAATCAAACTATGATTCAGCACAGACTGATTTCTTTATGGAATTGCTATATCTAATTTTGCATAAGAACTATTTCTTATTCCAGGATAGGTATTTCCTCCAGGTGCAGGGGACTGCCATGGGGTCCAACGTCGCCCCCACCTATGCCAACATCTTCATGAATTTTTTCGAGAACATGTATGTATATGGCCATGTACTATACAAACAAAATTGCCTAAAATGGTGGCGGTATATCGATGACTTGTTGGTTTTGTGGAGGGGTGACGTTGGATCCTTGCTGGAATTCAAAGCATACTTGGACTCTTGTGTTCCCACTATTGGGTTTACTCTTACACATAGTGAGGAATCAGTTACATTTCTAGACACCACTGTGTACCGTAGAGATAGATTCCTATATACGGATTTGTTTGTTAAATCTTCTGACCGCAATAACCTGTTGCGGTTTGACAGTGCACACCCAAGGGCTAATATTTCCTCTCTCCCTAGATCACAGATGCTACGTGTTAGACGAATAGTCACGGAGGAGGAACAGCTCTCTACACGTTTGACAGAAATGTCCATTAAATTTATACAAAGAGGGTACCCCCAACAGATGCTTACACAGGAGGTGACACGTGTGAAAGGGCTGGACCGTGAGTCAACTATACAGGAAAGATTGCCTGATAGGACAAAAAGTTCTCGTATACCCTTTGTACATTCTTACCATCCCTGTACTCGGAAAATTCACCATGTAATTTACAAACACTGGCCCTTACTACGTAGAGCATACCCAGACATCCCAGAATTTCAGGAACCGCCATTACTGTCTTACAAACGTCCACGAAACCTTAGGGACAGGCTTGTAAAAGCCCATCTGGGTACCCAACGGGTCAACACACAAAGGGTCTTGGCACCCTTAACAAATGGCATGTTTCCCTGTGGTAGGTGTAATCAATGTTCCAGTGTTATTCGCACTAATGCTTTCACCCATCCACATACAGGGAGGAAATTTGAGCTACGAGGTCACTTTAAATGTGATACGGAATATGTTGTTTATATGCTTAAGTGGCCGTGTGGACTGGCGTATGTTGGGGAAACTGTCCAACCGATACGGGATCGTATCAGTCAGCATAAATCCACAATCAGAAAGGAGGTGTTGAAATTACCTGTACCAGCCCATTTCCATTCAGCACGACATTCCGTAGCAACCCTCAGATTTCTTGTGTTGGAGTCTATTGCCCCCCCCCATGTCGGGGGGGGGCAATAGACTTCTACAACTCCAGAAAAGAGAGAAATTTTGGATACATACATTGCAAACACTGTCCCCAAAAGGGCTTAACAGAGAGTATGATCTATATGCTTTCATGTGATTTGAAAAATTTATGATACCTGTACACTGGGTTGTGGTTGGGACGTTTTAAATATGACATTCTACACATTCCTTATTTTTACTTTTTTTTTCATTTATTATACTGTTAATTTTGACCAATATATTCTGCTTATAATTGTGGAATAGTACTAATATGCTCGGTGGACACAGGTGTGTTATACTGTTTAAGCCTATGTACGTTGGTCTATATATATCGTATGATGAACCACATCCCACTTATGGGTGTGGTTTGAACTTATGGCTTTAAAAGGATGTGATGCATTCAATACTTCATTGCTTGATAAAGAAGCGGGACCTTCGAAACATTGTACTTATTACTTGCTTGATAAAAGTTTTTTCTTGATGAACAAGCAAGTTGTCTGGACTTTTTTGGTTGATATATATATGTGTATATATATATATATATATATATATATATATATATATATATATATATATATATATATTATACTGTGTGTATGTGTGTGTGTGTATAGCAGAAACGTTGAATTAAACACTTTTTGCTTTGCATTCAAAGTCCTATGAGTGCGTTTTTTTGCTGTTATATATATATATATATATATATATATATATATATATATATATATATACGACAAAAAAGCTGAAGCACACCAGGATTTTCTTCAAGAAATATAAAAGTATTTATTCCATCAACGTTTCGGCCCTCAAGTGGAGCCTTTATATACATACATATACATACACACATAAATACATATATATATATATTTTCTGCTACAAACTCCGATCAAATACACTCAGGTTTTTTATGCTTATTTATTTTATTACATTTTCATGAAAATTTGCTTTGCAGGGAAAAATCAGATTTTCACAAATTTTTTGGATTTTTTTAGCCAGTTTTCACGGATTTCACAAATTTTTGGAATTTTTACCCAAAAACCTTGAAAACTTTGGGGTTTTGCACGAAACCCAGCGCACATCAAAAAATCATTGAGTCTTCTCCCATTGACTTAACTGCAACCTCGACAGGTCTGAGATGCCGGATTTTCAGATTTAGACTTTTCCATCCTCAGGGTTTAATAAATTCTGAAAAATGTGTGTTTTTTTTAAAAGTCTGATTTTATAAAAAATAAATCACGATTTTTGCATTCGGAGTTTAGTAAATAACCCCCTAAGAGTAGTCAAGACCTGGGTGCTCATGAAGATAGTTAACAAGGTGTAGATTGATTGCACTAACAGGATTTAAACAACAACAGACAAAAAATGTAAAAAAAAAGAAAAAAAGTCAGACATTTCGGTCCCACACAGGAACCTTTTTCAAATCCTATACACAGCCAACTGATGACTGCAGGTAACCCAATGTTTGATTACTTGCTATTTACTGCATATAATTATTCTACACAATAAAAGATGCTTTAAGATATGTGAGTTGTACTTTGACCATAATGTTACATGCATTTTAGTAGAAACAATATTAAATGTATTGTCTGCACATTCAACTGATAACAAATAAAAATACTGCATCCAGGACTTTAAATAACTTTAAATAAGACATTTCCTGGTACAGTATAAGTCCAACCCACTCAGAAGCCATGTTCCAATATCTTGCACTAATGAGATCTAACAAGATAGAAACAGCTGTCTGAATAGCTCTGAACTATTAGGCTGTATCTGTGCTATGAAACCAGCGGTACTGGATGCATAGTTGGCCAAAGAGTCATAAAGGAGATTTGCATGTTTCCGCCATAATGCCTTATGTGAGCGTTAAATTCTCATTTTGGGTATTGAGGCAGTGCTTAGAGTGCTATGTATATAGCGTGAGGCAAGTAAATACCTTCTGTTTTCAGAAGACTTAACACTGCATGTTTTGCACGTGAAGGGCTTTTTGGGTACTTTTAGCCCATCTCACCCTAACCAGGTTAGGTTCTCTGCTTTGGTATAGGATAGAAATAGCATGTCAAAAGTAATTGATCATTTTGGTGTTAAAGGAATTGTTCAGTGTAAAAATAAAAACTGGGTAAATAGATAGGCTGTGCAAAATAAAAAATGTTTCTAATATAGTTAGTTAGCCAAAAATGTAATGTATAAAGGCTGGAGTGATTTGATGTATAACATGTTAGTCAGAACACTACTTCCTGCTTTTCAGCTCTCTTGGTTTACACTGACTGGTTACCCTGGTTACCAGGCAGTAACCAATCAGAGACTTGAGGGGGGGCCACATGGGTCATATCTGTTGCTTTTCAATCTGAGCTGAATGCTGAGGGTCAATTACAAACTCACTGAACAGAAATGTACCATGTGGCCCCCCTTCAAGTCGCTGACTAACTCAGAGTTATAGAGCTGAAAAGCAGGAAGTTGGATTCTGGCTGTTTTATTAGACATCTGTTCACTCCAGCCTTTATATATTACATTTTTGGCTAACTAACTATAATAGAAACATTTTTTATTTTGCACAGCCTATCTATTTACCCAGTTTTTATTTTCACACTGAACTATTCCTTTAATGGTCCTTTAAAGGCTGTATTGTAGTATTTTTAGAATCTGTATCTGAAAATGCTTTATGTTTGCAGGGGCCTGGTTTCTTTTTTAGGGCTCTTACACATGAGCGTTTTTACCTGCGCTCCCCTGCATTCCGTTTTTCGGTGTTCAGCCGCAGGGGAGCGCAGGAATAGACACATTTCATTATTTCAAATGGGGCTGTACTCACACAGGTGCGTGTAGGCGCCGAACGCAGGAAAAATGCAGCATGTTGCGTCTCAACCTGCGTTCGGCGCCTACATGCGCCTGTGTGAGTACAGCCCCATTTGAAATAATGAAATGTGTCTATTCCTGCGCTCCCCTGCGGCTGAACGCCGAAAAACGGAACGCAGGGGAGCGCAGGTAAAAACGCTCATGTGTAAGAGCCCTAAGTCACAGGATACCCCCAAATGAATAGAATTTGTGCTGAAGATACTTTGAAAAAAAATGTTTTTTATTACTACTTGAGTTACATAAGGCAAACAAGGACAACGAAGCCTCTCAATGCTTGGTTCTTGCTTGCTAGATAATAATATTACCAGTGCAGAAGTATGTTGTGTAGATGGGATTATCTGTACCCTGGTAATCTAATTGCCTGTTTTGCAAGAACCTTACATGGAGTAGTTTTTTTTTTCAAATAAAGCTAATCCACTGGTAATTTACTTGCATTAAAAACCTCTCCACCTACATTTAACTTATCAAGATAATGTAAATTCTCTAAAAAGTAGACATTCATGCAGCACCTAGGCACATGTTGCACAACAAAGTTCTGAGAAGTTTAGGGGGCACATTTACTATTGGTCGAATATCGAGGGTTAATTAACTCTCTAAGTTAAATCCTTCGACTTCGAATCATAGCTCAGGATGTCCTAAATTCAATTATGATGTGGAGAAACCTTCACAGTTCTGGAAACTGTGATTAGAAATTGGCTAGAAAGCCTATGGGGACCTTCCCCATAGGCTAACATTGATGTTTAGTAGGTTTTAGGTGGCGAAGTAGGTGGTCGAAGTTTTTTCTAAAGAGACAGTACTTCGACTATGGAATGGTCGAATAGTCGAACGATTTTTTAGTTTGAATCGTTCGATTCGTAGTCAAAGTCAAAGGTCGAAGTAGCCAAAAAAATACTTCGAAATTCAAAGTATTTTTTATTCTACTCCTTCACTCGTGCTAAGTAAATGTGCCCCCAAGTGTCATCTAATCACTTCCTTTCTTTCAGACACATTGCTTAATGGCAGCAGCAGCCGGCAGACCTAGATATGTTTAATTGCAGCAATAGTTGACTTTACTAGGCATCAACATATTTCAACTAAAAATAATACAGCTGAGACAGAAGTAACATTAAAAATGATTCAGTATATTCGCTGTGCTGTGTGCTCTTCAAGAGCTACTACCGGGGAAAGAAACCAACCCACGTAGCTGTTGGTGCTTTTGACAGCAGCCATTTCTCAACCCACTATAGATTTAATAGACAACAAAACAGACAGCCCCAATCTATTAAATCTTGGTGGTAGTATGACGATGGATTAAAAGTGTGCACTTGTAGCAATTTGTTCTCAATTGAAGAACCAACACTTTAGTGAAGGAATGAATTATCAAAGCTTTAGAGATAAAATGCCTTATTCTAGATAGATAAACCATATCTAGAAGAAGGCATTTTCACAGAATCATAGCTCAGGATGTCCTAAATTCAATTATGATGTGGAGAAACCTTCACAGTTCTGGAAACAATAAGCACCTCCCATTCATCTGAATTAATGTTTGTAACTAGAATATGAATATTATGCTTTGGTAAACCTGTAGATGAAATTTAAACTATAACTATACCTGAATTCAACCAGGGTTCTAAACATTAGTTGCAACGTGTAAGCAAATTAGGATGGCCTTCAAAATGGTTTCTCTTTAACCTTTATTTGTCTTAATAAAACTGATAAGAAATAATTAGATTTACCAACTGTTAAATATACAGGGAATAACCAATGGATAGACTAAACCCTAGTGCAGGACCCTCTGCTGCCTTGTTGAACTGGCATCCACCTTAACCTATTTGATCTCTGGAGGGGGAAAACAGAAGGTATAAAGATTTGTGTTTCTCAGAAAAGTTTCAATTATATCAAAAAGCTGATTTTTCAACTGGTGATGAAATTGGCAAACTACTAGCCTACTAGCCTATATCTAACCTTAGTTTATGTTAGTTGTGTATGTGTGAAGTGTTTATGTGGGCTAAATGCACAGCACAATGGTCACAGTTTAAGAGCATCAATGAAACGTTGGACAACAGGCAAGATGATTAGTAATATGATACTTTTTCAAGTAAAGAGTCACCAGCCAATACTTACAGGTGCCAAGAAAGCTGGGACATGTCAGATTTTTGGGGTTTTTGTTGGTCTTTAAACAAAGAACTTTAATTGATTTGTTTTTCTCTTTAAAGGGACCCTGACACCTGAAATTTATAAATGGACCATTATATATACCATATATATACCATTTAGGAGTATAATAAAAACGACACCTTCAGGTGACTTTGGAAGACAGAATCAATACTTAGGTGTTACCATTGGTTATTGGCAAAATGCATTTTCGGTGAATTTGTTTGCCGTAGTCATGCAATTTTTATCATAGGCGACAAATCTCCTTATCAACCATGGCCCTTAGAGTTTAAAAAATTCCTGTTCAGTGTCATAGAAGCTGTTCCTTGTGTATCAACTTTGTAGTAGTGTTAATTGAGGTAAATCTGACGTCCAAGGCTAAGTTGAATGCTTACATTATACAAATAAAAACAACAAACCACCCAACTTTATTTTGTTAGGTTTTGTAGCATCTCTTAGGATCCTGTATTTTTTCATGACAAGATCTTGTGGATCAAGTAAATCCTATTGTTAAAAAAACAACCAAGTACATGAATATGCATGTGCATATGATACATTCTGTACAGTTTATTGAATAATTTACACATTCTGTATATTATACAGGGATGGAAGGCTTAAAGAGAACGAGCAGATATTAATTATACACCACTAGATATGAGTGTATCCCACCAAGAATCTATAGCAATCCTTCAGCAGTCATCTGGATGCATACAATTAGTTGTTGCAAAAGCACCTGTTCTGAACAACAAACAAGTAGTAATCTTAATAACCAGGTAGGATTTAGTGTACTTCAGTGAACACCTGACAAGTTGCAGACTGTATAACCAAGATCTTTGTCTTTACTGTATATTGCATATCCCTTCAGTCATTTTCCTTTATTCTGACACTGTGCTCCTTTTGTTACTGTTACACGAAGAGATCCATATAACTTATTTTTCCTAGGTCTCTTAATATTTTATCCAGCCCATCTGTTTCATTCTGATGTTTCTACTAATCTTTCCCTTTTTCCTTTAACCAAGTACACATTTTTTTAATTTTCTTTGTCCTTTTTTCACAAGCTCTTTTCATTTGTTTGGTCCTTATTTCCAGTCCCTAATCTCTGTCTATTCTTCCCATCTGTTTCTGCTCCTTTGGGTGTTTTTTGTTCTAGTCTATTATCTTTACTTCCTATTACTCTAATTTTCCCATTTGCAATTATTTTAGTGACAAAACTGGTGCAGCATGCATGCTGGTATAATAACAAAACCGTTGAAATTTCTTCATTGGTTTGTTATTGAAGAAACTGAAGAATAGACCCAGCATGAACACTAAACTCTCTAACCTAGTTATGCATGAGCCATATCAGAACTGGGCTAATCAGATCAGCATGACGGTGATGGGAAACCTCTGTGGCCATTGCACTGTAGATGTGGAGCATATGTAGATTTCAAGAATGAGCAATTAATAAAATACAATACTGTTAATGGTACTCGCTCTAATGCAATCCATATGGAACAACCACAGGCATTGCCTCTGAGCCCTATAAGACAAAACATTCAAATAAAGCCTTTGTTTCTACTTTGCCTAAATCACAATACTGCAGTTAATGTTGTTGTATTTTGTAGGGTTGTCTTGCTTGCTGCATTGTAAGCATGAGGTAGCTGATGAATATTGTAGTTAAAATTCTTGAGAATAATTTTTATTTTTATGACTTTCAGATCCATTGGGGCCATGTGGAAGACACTGAACTAATAAATGATGGCTCAGGATTAGTCTTTGGGATCGTGGGAGGAAAATCAAGTGGTATAATTGTCAGAACAATTGTACCTGGGAGATTGGTTGATCGGGTAATTTTTTTTATTCTATAAAATATAATGTACAATAACTAATTGAGGATATATAAACACTGATTGTTGAAAATGTTCTCATCTTCATGATTTTTTGAGTTAACATAGCAGCAGCCCAACCACAGTTCTTAAATATTGCTTATTTTATAAAAAAAAATACATACAGTAGTTTATTAAAAAACTATATCAATTATATTTATTGGTTTCCATGGGAAGGATATTCTGAAATGTTATTTTCTTTCACTTAGGCTAATGGGAGTTTAATGACTGGACCATTATGGAATAATATCACAAAACTATAGAATCCATTATGAAACACAGTTTGTAGAGGAAAGCCTTGGATTAATTGTCTGGTATACCAATGGTATAGCAGTAAAGACAAAAATATTTAAAATCATATTTACTATAGTTAAAGTCATAGCATAATAATTATTTGCTTTAGCCATGTCAAGTTGGCGCAAGTCGCATTGAGTTGTTTTTGATTCATTGCAAAATGCTAAAAAGTATTTTGATTCTTTTTTAAAATTTGATTTCTAACATGATTTTACAAAAAGATAAAAGGGAAAATTAAGTTGAGTACAGAACTAAAGCAGTTAAACAACTTTGAGACTATGGGACAAATCTACTAAAGGGTGAAGTGACTAAAGCTGGCCATAGACGCAAAGATCCGATCGTACGAATCAACGTACGATCGGACTTTCCCATCTCCCGACCCTCCACTAACCATTCAGATCAAAGTCTTTACCATTCCGATCAAATAAGAACAGATCACCCAAAGTTCTGCCCCTGACAGCAATCGTACGATACTTATGTCTGACAACACTAGTGACAGTCTCCCTCTGAAAATCGTACGATCGCCAATACACGCAGAGATATTCTGGCTGCCAGGGTCCGTGACCCTCATTTGAGAGATGGAAAGAAGTAGAAGAAACAGAAAAAACCCAGTTCTTTTCAAACTTGAATATTTGAATTATCTCAATTGAATAGAAATCAGTTGGAGGTATATTTTCAGCACTATTTATTTATTTATTTTTTCAAATGTATTTTAACAGTCATAATTTGCAAAAATGAATAACAATGGGATTTTTTTGTGACTTAGTTTTTTCTCTTAAAACATTTTTCTTCTTCTTCTTAAAGAAAAATATTCAAAATCCTATTTTATCACATTATTCAAGCAAAATGAACATTAATTACACAAATTAAATTATTTGAATCTTGTTTCCTTCAGTCTGGGAATTCATAATTATAGCAAGCAGGCAAGAGCCATTTTGTGGACACTGTTATTAAGGCAAGCCTTGCATTATTTGCGATACACCAAATAGAAAAAAGAAGCATGAGCGCTCCAACCCCCTGCCGTATGTTTAGTATAATTTATTGGACGCTTTTTCTGTATAGCGGTCGGTATTCTATTCTCAAAAACTCGCTCACCGCAATTCTAAATTGGTTCGGGTGCACTTGCCCCGAACCCTCGCTTATAACACTCCAATGCAGAAAACATGGGTCACTTATCGCTCCTGTTCAGTGGCCCGGGTGCTGCGCCCCGAACCCTCAGCATAGGGGAGACATCAAGAGTTAAAACGGCAGTTTGGCACGCACTCAGCAGGACTCCAGGCAGCGGTAAAATTCACACGAAACGTGTTAGGGCGATTTATGTTTGTGTAATAAAGTAAAGTGAATTTTACGATGAAGAGAAAAGAGGAATGTGGGGAGAGCAGTGACATCTAGGAAGTGCCTAAGGCATAGAGGAGGGGCAGACACTATTTGATTAACAGCTGAGATGTTTAAATGAGCTTACAACAGCTATGAATGCTTTAAAAAAAAATAAAAACCTTTAAAATGCTGAAGATAGTTTATAGATGTAAAACGTGGAACCTCACCATACGCTGCTCCCAGTTATTTGTTATGTTGCTAGCTGAAACAGGGATTTTATTTCTTCTGTCATTGGATTCATTTCCAGGGCCTGTGTCACCTGCAAGCCCATCACCCTCACTCTGACCTTGCTGAATTTCCCCAAAACACAACCCCCTTTACTGCTACCCTTTGATACAGACCCCCTCCCCACTCATAGGGACCCTGCACTCCTCACAGCTATTCTAAACTAATGTTTAAAAAGAATCCTCTCTCTGTCTTCCTCTCTTCTTCAAAATAAGTGGGATATTTGGAATGAAATGCAAAAAAGGACATTTTTTGTAAATGTATCATGAAACAGGTTTGTTTTTAAGGCTGCAATCGCATGCTTGTGTTCATTATTCAACGTACGTTTCTCAAATCAAGCACTTTCTGAAATTTACTGTGAAATTAGGCAATATTTTCCACGTAGCTAAATCTTAAATCTTTGTTGTCAATCTATGGGAAAATTCACTTAATGAAATGCAGACAGAAAAGTCTATTTTAAGCTCAAGTTTTTTTTTATGGATCTTCTAGAAAGGAACCTAAGCATAACAAAATGTCTGTGCTGTCCATTTGCTTTAATTACATAATTACACAAACAATTTGATGTTATACACTTCTGCACAGCCTTGCATCAGGCATGCATAGTAAAAAGGTTCTACAAAATGTTTTGCAAATTTAAATCCGTATAGTTTAATGGCTAATTGCTTGTTAGACAGTGTCAACATGTATTAAGAGATTTGTGTTCATGATTCAGTTCTGAGAGCTTGCACAGATGGGTTGTGTCAACACTAATGAGCATGCTGCCAGTGCCTTGTTCATGTGACAAAAAAACAAATCTTTTCCACAGGTTTCTAAAAGGGCAGGAGAAGTGAAGCTTTTATAAGTTGAATATTACTTAAGTAGGAACACTATACCTGTACTAGGCTTCTGAGTGAGGTCAAATGAAGGACAACCAGTCATTCTATGCCATCTAGCCCCGTCAAATTGTCTTACTTATGCTACTTAGGCAGTATTACAGTCATGTAAGAAAGCTGAAAAGATATAAATGTCAAGATAGCTGAGCTCCATCGGAAGACTGGTTTAGAACTGGAGCTTATATCAGAGCTCAAGTTACTCAATGGCCTAATTAAACCAGACATGCCTTTATATCTGCCAAATGTGTAAATAATGTCTACGATTGCACTGTACTTATATGCTTTCTCAATAACAGTGATGGCTTGTCAGTCGTTTATTTCCCAAAGGGGTTAGTGCAACTGTAAAGTGGTGTTCATTTAAATCACACCAGAACATGTTTTAGGCACTCTAAAATACTGTAACTAATATGGTCTTTTTTTACTAAAGTGCTAATAGCCAAAAAAAACAGACTGTTTGGTTACCTAACAAACACTTTATTAGTTCAATTGTTTTCAGATTGTTCTCCAGAAATAAAGACTTTTTTCCATTGCTTTCCATTTTTTATTTTTTACCGTTTTTTCAAGATCTAAGTTTAAAGTTTAATGTTCCTGTCTCTGGTGTTTATGTCTGGCAGCTCTGGTAATTTAGGTGCAGATTTTGAATTGTTTAATTTTGCAATATTTAGTTGATTCATCTCTCTGGAGTATTAGCAACTATTGTATTAATTCCAACAGCTGCCTGTAATGAAACCCAGGGATTCTGCTCAGCAGGGACAAAGATAACAAATGTATCAACTAATTGTATAGATTTAGAACAGTTTACAGGGTCGGCGACCCCCTCCCCCTCAATAAATATTTATTAAACATCTTTGAATTTACAGATTATTTCTTGAGAAAAGTTACATTGATAACGTCATGATTTAAAGACATTGCTCAGATTAAGCTGTATATGCTTAAGAACTACTTGTATGTCAGGTGTGAAGATATAAGCCATTTGAATAAATTGACTATTGAATTTTTGAAACAAGCAAGGGAAAAACAATCAACCTCAATTGCTAAGTGAGAATAACAGTAAATTATCAAATTAACTAAAAATCTGAAAATAATTAAAAAAAAAAAAAGGGAATCTCGACATTACTCATTTAGGCTATTACAGTAATGTAACAGAAGCTTAAATATAACCGAGGAGTAGATTACTTTTACAATGGTAGCCATAAGGACAATGTCCAATGCTGTGGTACACGATCCCAGAGAGGAGGAAGTTGGGGCAGTTCATGCCATGCCTGTTATAGAGCCATGGTTGGCAGACTTGGAGAAATTTCTTATTAGAATACTTTTTATTTTTTCCAAAGCATAACCCAATCTGTTCTGGTGTTGAAGGGATTCCATGGAGATCTGTTTACTCTTCCATGCCTTAGAAATTGTACATGTAGTGGTTGTCATGATAACTGTGAATAGTTGTGATGGGCGAATTTATTCGACAGGCGTGAATACCTGGCGAATTCCTGTGATTCACCGTCGGCAAATAAATTTGCGAAACTGCCAAAAATTCGCCTATCACTAGTGAATAGTTGAAAATGTGAGTATGTTTGTCAGGCTTTTTGCACAATAGAACAGTAGAGGGTTCTTTTAAATAGAGATACCAAAATACAGTAAATCAGTGTGTAAACCTTGATCCAAAACCTCTGGACATTAGGGCAGGACCACCACACTTGAAACATAGTACTTTTTTGGCAACAACTGTGAAAACATCCCAGGTCAGCCAGAGAGTCAAAACTGCCAATCAGAGAAGGACATCGTTGTAATTCGTTTCCACAAGGGAGACATTTAGTGAGGACTTCTTAACAGTTAACCATATAGATTCCCACTCCTCTAGATCTACCTGACATTGCATGTCTGAGTCCCAACAAGCAACATACGTCCATTTTTCTAGAGATGCGTTATAAAGGCACTAAATAAAAATTATACTATTCTTCGAAGCTTAAGGCTTATTAAACACCAGCTTTCAAATGATGTTTCAGACCTTTCAGGAGTTTAGTTGCCATTGTGATTTAGTGAAATATTAATTGTGACAAGCAAAACTGTTCAGTACAAGGGACTGAGGCATGTTATAATTACTTTTATGTACAGCATAATATCATGATTTGACTCCTTTTGTATGTTCTTTATCATTTCCCTCTGAGAAAATCCTCCATTACTGAGCTGGGTGACTTCTCAATGTCACAATGTCCCCCTGTAGGATTGCTTTGTTAAGCATGTCCATGTGAACACTATGGTGTTTAATGTAACATAGTAACATAGTAACATAGTAAGTAAGGTTGAAAAAAGACACATGTCCATCGAGTTCAACCTTTTTTTTTTTTTTTTTTTATTAACTACCTATTTGCCAGTGTATGTGTATGTGGTGATGTCAACAACTCTTTTAAATTACAATGGCATATTACCTCTATACTATACCTGTGATGTCATTGGGGTCTCATCTTTAGCACCAATTTGACATGTAATAGTCTTCTAGATTGTGGGATTGGGGGTTTGTTTCGGATGTCTTGAGAAAGGTCCTCTTGCTGGGATTGAAATGTTGATAACCACCAATAATTAATTTCAATTCAGTCTCATGAGTGTCAACAGAATCAAATTGTACACCATTCTTTATTTAATGTTACAATTGTTTTTCACATTTTCAACAGCTTCTTCCAATTCATACCATGACCATACCATGGAACTGGACTCATTTGATGGCCATCATTATATATCATCCATTGGCCCAGAATGACCAGTTGCCAAATTGGAATTGTAAAGGCTGAAGATGAACTGTTAGAGGTAAAGCTGAAGAAAATGATCTCTCTATATATATATATAAAAAAAAAAATATATATATATATATATATATATATATATATATATATATATATATATAGTGGTGTGAAAAACTATTTGCCCCCTTCCTGATTTCTTATTCTTTTGCATGTTTGTCACACAAAATGTTTCTGATCATCAAACACATTTAACTATTAGTCAAAGATAACACAAGTAAACACAAAATGCAGTTTTTAAATGAGGGTTTTTATTATTTAGGGAGAAAAGAAATCCAAACCTGTGTGAAAAAGTAATTGCCCCCTGAACCTAATAACTGGTTGGGCCACCCTTAGCAGCAATAACTGCAATCAAGCGTTTGCGATAACTTGCAACGAGTCTTTTACAGTGCTCTGGAGGAATTTTGGCCCACTCATCTTTGCAGAATTGTTGTAATTCAGCTTTATTTGAGGGTTTTCTAGCATTCTAGTGTTCTTTCTCCAATTTGTACTTATGTGCCAATTAAGTATTATTGTTCATTTGCATTAGTATTTTCAATCGTTTCTGCTTATGCTTTATATGTTTATGCTATGTGCTTTCTTGCAAAGGTGTTAGTGTTTATTTTCCTTAAAAGTTTATTTGCTCTTAATTATTGTTTTGCAAAGGAATTATTGCTTTTTGTTGATCCATACTGCAAAAAATGCTATTCTTTATTTTCTGGATGGTTCAACTTTATGGAAAATCCCACTGGGAAGCAGTTTTATTTTTAAAAGAAGTGCCTCCTCCACTCACACTATTTATTTGTTGAAAGTTTGATATAAATTATCTGTTAAGTATTCATTTTGAGAGTATCATTTTCCTTTAACTGACTGAGAGAGATACACACAAATATGAAAGATTTACATAATACAAAGGGGCAGATTTATCAAAGGTCGAATTTGAAAGTTATGTGAATTTTTGTTGTACTCACAACTTGAGTGAGAGGTTATTTATGAAAAAAACTCAAATGTCTAATATTCAATCAAATAGGAATGACTCAAAAACTTGAATCAAATTTGAATTGAGTTTTCCTCAGGAAAAAATAAACTCGACTTTTGTGTGACAAATTTTTTTGATACGCAATATTTTTTCTCTCCCATTGGAGTCTATGGGGCATTATTTTCAAAGAGAAAATTTGACTCATCACTACTATTAACATTTTCAAATTGTTCAAGAGACCTCTGCCATTGACTTCTACATGAACTCAGCAGGTTTTAGGTGGTGAATATTCTAATTAGAACTGTTTCCAGGGTCGAGGTGTGATAAATCTCATTTTCAAATTTAAATTCGAGTTGGTAGTTTGAAATTCGAATATGAAAATGTTTAATGTTTAACGTTAAATGTAAAATTTTAATTCGAATTTACCATTCAAACCTTATTGAAATGTGCCCCTTGGTGTAATTTCTAATAATCATGTGTTTAGTGATGGCTTTTACAGTCAGGATGACATACAGCTGTGCTTCTCGACAACTTTTTAGAATTTATTTTCAGAATGCAATTCCTGTTTCAGAATATGAAGACTGAACTGTCCAGGAGAAAATATTGATTTCTCAGTTCCTTTAATTCTGAAATTGATGACTGATGAATTGATGAAATTGATGTTTAAGTAAGTCCAATTTTAGAGATGGAAACCTATTTGTCATATGCATATGCATATAATTAAGCATTTTAGGTTGATTTGTTTAAAAGGGGCACAAATGCAGAAATGCTGAGCGGATCTACCAAAGAGCAGATCTTAAAGAGGGGCCTACGGGGTCCTGTCGAACAAGGACTCAGTTTCATCACACTGTGTATAGCCAGTTTTAGAATAGCAAATGAACAGAATTTGTACGACTCACAGATGCAACTCCTAATGCAATCTTTCCCTCTTAGATGATGCAGCTTCAACAAGACTTTACCTTTACTTAATAAATGGGAAAATTTGTCTGTTCTAGTGCAGAGAGCGCAATTGCAGTTTCACTCTCTGCACTATCAATGTGCCCCCAAGACCTTCTCCAACACCAAAGAGGTAACCATGGGTGGGAAAGGGGGGGCAGCAACAACCCCTTAAATACTCCTGTTCTCCTGTTGCTCAGAATTAGGGAATATTCACATGCATTTGTACAGATTTTAGAAGATACTGAGATGTACAGAGTTTTTTTGGGTGTTATGTCATACAAAAAAAAAACATATGACAAAAGTAACTGAAATAACAAAATGTTCCTGGGTAAGTAATTTTTAAGTCTAAACACAAATCCTTTTTCCACACTCTTATGCTTTTTGAGAAACATTTGCATTGTATATACAGGTAAGGGACCTGTCATCCAGAATGCTCAGGACCTTGAGTTTTACGGATAACGGAACTTTCCGTTATTTGGGTCTTCAAGCCTTAAGTCTACTAGAAATTCATTTAAACATTAAATAAATCCTATAGGATGGTTTTGCTTCCAATAAGGATTAATTATATCTTAGTTGGGATCAAGTACAAGCTACTGTTTTATTATTACAGAGAAAAAGGAAATCATTTTTAAAAATTTGGATTATTTGGATAAAATGGAGTCTATGGGAGACAGCCATTCCATAATTTGGAGCTTTCTGGATATCAGGTTTCCGGATAAGGGATCCTATACCTGTATTTGCAAAAGAAAGTTGGATGTGCTCAAATCCTTCAACTTCACATTTTTACTTATTCATACAATCGCTCACCCTGTTACTGGGTGGGTGCAGGTGCAAATGCCCCAGACCATTCACATGCATTTTCAGGTTACTCACCGCTCAAAGTCCCTGGCCTATTTATCAAAGATAGAATTTCGATTTCATGTGAATTTTTTTATTTCGAATATTCTCACAATTTGACTGGGAGGTTATTTAAGAAAAAATCAATAAGTAAGGAGTATTGGGGAGCACCTCCCATCAAATAGAAAACAACGGATGGTGTGCAAGGTCAAGTAATTAAACCAATATAGAAAAGAAAAAGAATTGACCTATTGCTTTGCACCTTCCCATCCCTCTTAGTCCAAAAACACAGTCATATGTCTACCCCACAACATGTGTTAAAACATAACTTTTAATAAATATCATTAAGAAAGAGAAAGAAGTCCAGATTAACACCATTAAAAATACGTTAGGTACAGGGAGGCGAGATGCCACAGGATAGTGGGTTTAAAACAAATCTCTGCGTCAATATATATGCCGAACAATCCCACAAAATAATATGGTGGCTTGTTATTGTGTACTGGTATCAGCCTTATATACATAGACAATGGTAAGCCACCATGCATAGCATCTTATACATTTAATTTGATATTACCGCAGCATATAACGTCTAAAAAATTTATATCATAGCAGACTGCTGCGTTTAGACTGAAAGAGGCACTATCTAGGTGCGACTCTTAGATTTATTGCGGCGTTAGCAGAAGTAGGTTCCGTTTCCCAACTATTCCGAACCAACCCCTTCACCCACAGTATAAACCCTCCCAGGTACTGAAAGAGGTAATAAAAGAGTGCAGCTCTAAACTTGCTGCGGCGATGAACTTATGATTCCATTTACCCACTGTTGCCAAGCCAACCCCTTCTCCCGCAGTGAACAAAATACAGTGTTTTTGGACTAAGAGGGATGGGAAGGTGCAAAGCAATAGGTCAATTCTTTTTCTTTTCTTTTTTTATTCAAGAAAAAATATTCGATCGATATCCGATTTCTACGAATCAAGTTTTTCTTCCGAAGAAAAAACTTGAATGTCAGAAAGGCTATTAACATCTCCTAATGGCTCAATGGACCTCTGCCATTGAACTCGACAGGTTTTAGATGGCAAATATTAGAATTAGGACTGTTTTCCATGGTCAAGGTGTGATAAATCTCACATTCGAATTTACATTCAAATAGGGGGATTTAGATTACAAGGTGTGAATTTGTGACACTCAAGATTTTGAACTTGAATTTACTATTCGACCTTTGATAAACCTACCCCGTAGTGTTGACTTTCTAATAATTAACTGTAGTGCCTGATGGGGCATCCAAATAATTGGTTATTGTTTTTTACCCTTCTCTCTATGTATACAAAGTTACTTAGTTAATTTGGGTTGAAAAAAGACCAAAGTCTATCAAGTTCAGCCCCTCAAAATGAAACCCAGTGCATATTCATTAATTTTTGTGTTCCTCTTGGGCTTAGTTGCTGTTGTTTTGACAAACGCCCAGTCTGGGTAGCCACACACTTTCAAAGTTCCTCTGAGATGCTAATGCTCCTTTTCCTTGGACTTTGTATCAGTTGTCACACTTTCTGCCCTATGGTGCAGAGATCTAATGACACCCAGGTTGTGCTTCAGTGTGAATCGAACAACAGATATTGATCTGTATGAGTGGGTTTCCTGTATACTTCCATTTTCAAGGTACCCCCCTTTTGGGTGGATATCAAATAGTACAAAAAGACAAGTTTGTTTTCGTGGACATCTTCCCTTGTGAACTTGATTTTATTTTTCACTGAGTTAATGTGTTCTGTAAAGGCCTCCACTTCGTTGGATCTGATTTTAACCCAAGTTTCATCTACATAAATGAATCAGTGTAGTTCTCTGGAATGTAGTAAGGACCTCCTTTCCATTTCCTCCATGTACTAATTAGCTATAATAATGGGAAGTATAGTTCAACATATACCTGCATACATATTCTTCGGCACACCACTTACTTTTCCTTTTTTCTTTAGGGTGCATTCAACTCCTCCAGCTACTTCCAAGCCTGGTTTTCATACAACAATTCCCATAGGGAGGAAGCACACCAAACATATGATTTTGCCTTTTAGGACATTTATTCAGCAGTGTTGGCACAAGCTTTCGGGGTCAACCCCTTCCTCAGGTGCAATAAAAATCAAGTGAACATCATTGCATTAAATACCTTTAACACCATGTGAGCTATCATGTGATACAATTAACTGTTTAGTGCTCGATCCCATTCCTCTTTATATAATGGTTTATACATATCCCAAAATTCATGAAGGAAAGAAGAATCCTTTTAGGAAAATTCATTGCCTGCAATATAACAATAAATACTATAAATAACTCATTTAAAACATACTTGTATCAAACATTATTTGCAACAATATTAAAACTTTTACAAAAAGCAATTAATACATTATCCTTCACCGAGTAACGTTACTATTGTAGCCTAATAGAGGCTTGTTACATATTATAAAAAACATCTCATATTAAAACTTTCATTTAATCCCATAGGTGTTAGGGAATCCAATCTTTTTATCCACACTGCTTCTCGTTGCAGCAACCGTTTTCTTATATTACCTCCCCTCTCAGTAGTTACCTGTTCCAATATATTCCATCTTAATTGGGCAACCGTATGTTTATTATGGAAAAAATGTTTTGCCACCGACATTTCAGACAAATTTTCTTTCTTATTTTCCTGTTTCTCTGTATCTGGTGTAAAGTTTCGAATACTACTTTTATGTTCATTTAGTCTAGTTTTTATAGATCTACTCGTCTGTCCCACATAGGTAAGTCCGCATGGGCATTTTATCATGTAAATGACTCCTGTACTGTTACAGGTAAAATGCCCATTCAATTTTATTGGATAGCCCTTGGATGGATGTGCTATAGTGTCCCCTTTCAGGATACCATTACAATGTGCACATTCACCACATCTGAATGTGCCATTTTTTAAAGGTGCCAATAATCCCAAATTTTTATCTTTTTTTAGGATTTTTTTAGTCACTGTCTGTCCTATGGATTTTCCTCTTCTATACGAGAATAATGGCGGGTCTTTAAACAGTTTACCCATTTCTCTATCTTTTTGTAGTATCCTCCAATGTTTCAAAATTATTCGCCTAACATATGGTGTCTGGCGACCAAAAGTTGAAACAAATGGTATCTGAGAATTTTTTTGTTTCCCCTTTCTTTCTCTTCTTATTAATAACCTTTTTCGTTCCATTACTTTAAGGTCTTGTTTTACCTCATTAAGTTGGTCCCTGTCATATCCCCTTAATAAACATACGGTTGCCCAATTAAGATGGAATATATTGGAACAGGTAACTACTGAGAGGGGAGGTAATATAAGAAAACGGTTGCTGCAACGAGAAGCAGTGTGGATAAAAAGATTGGATTCCCTAACACCTATGGGATTAAATGAAAGTTTTAATATGAGATGTTTTTTATAATATGTAACAAGCCTCTATTAGGCTACAATAGTAACGTTACTCGGTGAAGGATAATGTATTAATTGCTTTTTGTAAAAGTTTTAATATTGTTGCAAATAATGTTTGATACAAGTATGTTTTAAATGAGTTATTTATAGTATTTATTGTTATATTGCAGGCAATGAATTTTCCTAAAAGGATTCTTCTTTCCTTCATGAATTTTGGGATATGTATAAACCATTATATAAAGAGGAATGGGATCGAGCACTAAACAGTTAATTGTATCACATGATAGCTCACATGGTGTTAAAGGTATTTAATGCAATGATGTTCACTTGATTTTTATTGCACCTGAGGAAGGGGTTGACCCCGAAAGCTTGTGCCAACACTGCTGAATAAATGTCCTAAAAGGCAAAATCATATGTTTGGTGTGCTTCCTCCCTATGGGAATTGTTCTATAATAATGGGAGACAGCCATGTTTCCGTCTGTAAAAATGGTCCTTGTGTTTGAAGTATGTGGTGTTAAGACACATGTTTAGCAACAAATATACTTAGTAAGGACTGAGCTTTGTTCTGCTGTTGAGGGAAGTTCTCTTGCTGCAGTCGATTTGTTACAGTCTCCACTGCCTCTGTCGTAGGTATACATGTGAACAATGAAGTGACATCATATGATACCATTGTTTCTTCTGCATCTAGTGTAACATCATGAATCTTGGTGACAAACTCCTTGGCATTCTGGATATGATACACTGTTAATGGGGCTAAGATGTTAGTCAAGTATTTTGCAATGCTGTAAGTCACTGAATTGATGCTGCTGACAATAAGCCTGAATGGGTTCCTTCTTTGTGTATCTTGGGGAGTCCACATAAACATGGTGTGGCTTATCTGGGGTACAGGCGGTGGTATAAAACTCAATTGATAGCGTCCGCCTTTTCAAGTATCATATATATATATATATATATATATATATATCATTTTTTTCTTGTAATGGCTGGTTGGGTCTTTCTTTAAAGGTTCATATGTATTGCTATCACTGAGTATTGTGGTTATCTTGCAGTGATAGTCAATCGTCATACCATGACCTGAATAAATGAAAATCTTCATAGTTGGATGGATCAGTAGTTGTATTACTAGAATTGGGAGTATTAAGAAGAAAGCCATCATTGGTAGGTTCTTCAGTTCTGTATACAGATGAAAAATAGCAATTTAGAATCTTTACTTTTTCTCTGTTCTCATCAACCAATTGCCCCCCCCCCCGACATTAATGGTCCCACACCTTCATGTTTCATTTTTTATGTATTTAAAAAATAATATTGGATTCTTTTTACTTCTCACTGCAATACCCTAATTTTGATTTTAACTTGTCTGATAGCTTTTTTGCATTTTTTATTGCCCTCCTTGTACCTGGTTAATGTTTCAGCTATCCCAGCTAACGTGAAGCCTTAAAAGAATATCTTTTCTTATCAACCTCAACACCAGCACTCATATCGAACCACATAAGTTTATACTTTGGGACAACGTTCCTTGCTTACATGGGGAAGATACGGATGTGTATTTATTAAGTAGCATTTTAATGACATCCCATTTTTATTCTTTGTTTAACCTTGTGAAATCTTTTCCCAGTTCATATTGCTCAGGACTGTCTGTACACTGGCAAAGTTTGCATGTCAAAAATGTAGTGTTTTAGTTGCTCCCTTATAGCTTCGCCTCTATACCATAATCTCATAGGAGACCATGTTATGATCGCTATTCCTAAATGCTCACCAATTTGTATTACTTTATTTCTTGGAATGCTCTTTAATTTTCATAGATGTCTTTCAGATTTATTTCAGTTATTTTAAAGATTTAATGGTGTCTGTTTTAACAGATTTTTGTCCTTGTTAAGGCAATTATTCTGGCAATTGAAAACTTCTCAAATAACCAAACACAGGTCTTAACTGTTTAAGGTTGTGAACCAAAACAACCATGTTCTCTATTCTTGCCAAATATTATATTTTTGTTCTATAAGCACATTTTATATATGATTAAGTTTGTTGTTCAAATGTACTTTTGATAGCCCTCAATCCCTCTTTATTCTTCCACAGCTCTTCAATATTATATAGTCTTTCTTGTAAAGTAATAGTGTGCAACATCTACAGTATTGAATTGCATTGTATCTGAGAAATAGAGTATCATTTACTTGCTGCACTTTTCTTGTAAATTTGTTTAAACTGTGTTCCAGACACTACCATTAGGGGACTTGGTAACTGAAGAGGATGATGGAGAGTTAGCAAAGTGGTCATCAACAGTAAAAGTTGTAGAACTGTAGAAGGACAGTATGGGGCTAGGATTCAGTATATTGGACTGCCAGGTAAATGTCCACAAAAATACAGCTTGTATAAGTTTTAATTCTTGCCTTGTGGTACACTTGTGCTGAAATATAATTTTTCATAGTAAAATTAACATTTTATAGCGTTTCTATGTAAGGACGATACATGAAAACTTCTAATAAATATATACATTACAAATATTCAGCCTTTGTACTGGCTCATTCCAGATCTTTACAGAATGGTCATGTGGCTTTAACAAGCAAACTGATGATAATTTCACATCCTTCAATAACCCCCCTGTTACTTGCCTGTATATGTGTGTCAGTGATACTGCTGTTCCTAGCACTATGTCAGCAGTGATTTTGGATTTGGAGTTGGGCAAAGACCCGATAAGTTGGAAGACAAATGTAAACAGTTTATATGACTTTTGTCTCTTCAAGATTGGCTGTGTCACTAACTAAAGCTCCCCATAGACGCGACGATTCTTCTTGCCGAACGACCGATTTTAGGGAAGCCTGACCAATCCTTCGAAATTATTGTGAAGTTAGTGGGATTCGAACGATCGTACATCTTACGATTTTTCGGCCGACATCTGTCAGGAAATTGATCAGCCAGGTCAAAAAATCTTTGTCAGTCCCAGTGCAATCTATCTATGTTTGCAGGGCCACGCAGGCAGCTCCCCTTTGTTTTCCTGGCAAATTGGTCTTTTTAGTTGATGGTAAATTCGTACGATCGTATGATCATTCTGAGAAGATCGTGGTCACACGATCAGGATCTGATCTTTTAAAAATCTCAACATCAATGGCCAGCTTAACACAGGCAAGTAACAGGTCTGGAGGAGGCAGAATGAATTAAAAGCTGAAATAAGTGTATGTTATAAAGGGGGTATTCACCAATGCCACATGTCTTCTGGCAAAATATTGTTAAGTAAGAGAATTGAAGGGGTTGTGGAACACAGAGACACCACCACAGTTTAGTGTAGTATGTTGTTGTAACTAAATTTGTTTATATGCATGTAATAAATGCTTTATATGTGAGACTGCTATATATTGTTTGTTTAGATACATATTGCATACAACTTTCACTGATATTAATAAGTTGGTGTGACTGTGTTCTGTTTGCATAGGTATAGGGTGAGTGTTTTGCACACTTTGAAATTGCTAAATAGTGTCAGATCCTGCATTGATCATTCTCAGACTATCCCACATTGTTCCCCTGTTCACATCTTGGACAGATTGTAGGAGCAGCACTGGAATTGTGTCACTGTACATAGAACAGTGGAATGGAGTGGTCCTGTTGACCCCCACCCCGGCTCTACTCTGCCTGTATGTGCCATACTCTGCCTTTGTGTGCCCTACTCTGCCTGTCTTACTCTGCCTCTCCTACTCTGTGTGCTGTGCTCTGACTGTGGGAGGTGAACCTGGTTGGGTTTTTTAAGAATTTGGAAAATCTTATTAGGAGCACCCCAAGGTGTTTAATCATGTGCTGAGGGTTGCTGCACTTCAATACTGTAGGTGTTGCACACTAGTTTTGTATTAATATGACATAAAATTTTCACATATGAGTGATGGGTAATATCCCTACAGTGAGCACCAACCATTTTGGTTTTTGGTGTTCTGCCACCATGTGGCTATCGGCTTAACGATTCTTGTGAAAACATGGGTGTGGTTTAAAGTGGATGTGGTTCTAAAAGGGGAGTGGGCAACACTATTGTTAGCCCTCCACCATGTAGGTCAGAAAAATTCCAGCCCTTGATACCACAGAAGTTGAACAGCACTACTCTAGAATACTTTTCTTACTGCTGGGTAACTAATGTCTTAATTTAGAACATTTTCTGTGGCACCAGATAGATAAAAGCAGATATTTAAAATGTTGTAGAAACAGCCAGTTGTTGTAGTATGAAGCAGCTGTCTGTGACTACCAGGAACTCTCACATTTTCCGGCTGTTAATGTAGATTAAGCCAAAATGGCAACTTGAAGGCATTCCCTTGTTGAGAAAACATTACTTTTATATGAGAGATGCTAAGTGTAACTTCACATCCTTAGCTTTTTTTTGTTGGTAATGTTATCTTTATCAATGATGGCTGTCAGCACTCATATAGATGAAAGTAGATATTCAATTAAGCCTGCACACATTAGTCTTTCCCAAAATGTTGTACCATTATAGAAAGATAAATACCTTGTATGAATAGGTGTCCCCTCTGTAATGAAATACCATTCTAAATAGTCAATAGTCAGTTGATTTGACCTCCGTGGTGGTCTCGGAGTAAACCATGGCAATCAAAACACCCCTTCTTCCTTTTAACCAATTCCCTTGCAAAAGAACATAGAACACTTCATTGCAGGTGGACATGGGGAAAAGCAGGGACCTCATAGGTACTGTGGTGGTCAAAATGCCAGATGTGCAATAGTCACTTTATCGCTACTTACTTTTTGCGATACAGTGAAATGGAAAGAGGTTCATTGTATTTCCATGACAGTTATTACTTCATTAGCATCATAACGTAAAGGTAAGTACTTATGCAATACATTTTTTAGTTATTTTGTTTCTAAATCTCTGTATATTGTTTTATTGGACTTTTTATTTTCAGATAGTTGGTTGTGATCAAGGAAAATATTACTTTATAACTGAAAGTCTCAGAAAGCAAAGCCTGAAGTCACTGTATTTTTTCGCTTTCTTAGAGGGCAGCATTTGCTTTTAAATAGATTTCTCCAGAGATCCTTTTCTGCTATGTGTGTTGTTATGTCTGGTATACATATTAAGGCTTATTGAAATCACACGCATTGTGTCACATCTACTATGGGGGTTGCATTTATGCCCAGGTGCTGCATAGAAATAGTATAGTGAAAGGGTAGGTGTCAGACAGGATGTGTACTTTCTGGGCCATCAAATCCCAGAACACTTTTCTTACTGCTGGGTAAAATCTTTTCTGTGACACCGGATAGATAAAAGCAGATAGATAGAAAAAGACAGTTGTTGTAATATGAAGCAGCTGTCTGTGTCTACCAGGGACTCTCAAATGTTCCTGCTGTTAATATAGATTAAGCTAAAATGGTAATTTGAAGGGTTTTCCTCGTTGAGAAAATGGTAGTTTTATATGAGAGTTTAACTTCACATCTATAGCTTTTTTTGTTGTTGTTGGTGATGTTATCTTTATCAATGATGGCTGTCAGCACTCATATAAATGAAAGTAGATATTCAATTAAGCCTGTACACATTAGTCTTTCCCAAAATGTTGTACCATTATACAAAGATACTTTGTATGAATAGTTGTCCCCACTGTAATGCAATACTAAAGAGTCAATAACAGAAGAAAAAGGACATGAAACAATTTTGAAAAAAAGATAAAACAAGATGTACAATTGTGTTCTAAATAATAGCAGTGTTACATCATTAACCTGATATATATAATTTAGTAGTAGGTATAGTAGAGTAATAGAAAACCAACCAACCAGCATGCTGCTGATTCTATGTAACTGAATCATTAATTGAGGCTTGTTTAAAATAATAGCAGTGTGAAGTTCAATTGGTGAGGTCATTCATTCAGTTAAAATCAGTGTCAATTACAGCCCTTATTTAAGGAAGGAAGGCAGCAAATATTGTGCATGCCGGTTGTAGAGCACTTCTCTCTGAAAATGGCTTGTTCCAGAACAGCGTACTTTGATTAAAAAGTTGATTGAAGAGAGGAAAACATATAATGGAGTGTAGAAAATGATAGACTGCTCAGCTAAAATGATCTCAAATGCTATAAAATGGAAACCAAACCTGAAAGACACGGAAGAAAATGGAAAACGACCATTTGAATGGATAGAAGAAAAGCTAAAAATAAAAAAAAACTTAGCCAATGATTAGCTCCAGAAAGGTCAAAGAAGGTCTAAAGTTACCTGTGAGTACTGTTACAAGTCAAGCTATCAACAAGAAGCCCCTGCAAAGTCCCATTGTTTAAAAAAAGACATGCTGAAGAGGTTCTATTTTGCCAAAGAATGGATTGACTGGCCTAAAGAGAAATGGTGCAACATTTTGTGGACTGTTGAAAGCCAGAGTGTTCTTTTTGGGTCTAGTGGCCACAGACAGTTTGCCAGAAGACCCCCAAACACCCAATTCAAGCCACAGTACACTGTCAAGCATAATGGCACAATCATAATTATATGGGGATATTTCTCATACTATGGTGCTGGGCCTGGTATTGCATACCAGGGATTAGTGTCAATATATCAAAATACTTGAAGAGGTCATGTTGCCATATGCCGAAGAGGCAATGCCCTTGAAATGGGTGTTTGAACAAGACAATGACCCCAAACACACCAGTAAATGAGCAACATCTTGGTTACAGACCAACAAGATTGAGGTTATGGAGTGACCATCCCAATCCCTGGACCTTAATCAAATAGAAAACTTGTTGGATGACAAATGCTGTTTCTGAACATTCAAAACCAAGAAATGCAGAAGAATTGTGTAATGTAACAGGTGCAAGAAGTTGATTGATTCCATGCAACAGAGATGTGCAGCAGTTCTCAGAAACCGTGTTTATACAACTAAATCTTCGTTCAGGAAAGCAAAATCTTGAAAAAAATTTCAGTTATACAGTGAATGTTTGAGTTTGGAAAGAACAGCCTATTATTCCATTTTCTTCACTTTCTGTAAAGGAAAAACACAAATTCGATAAACTTTTCTTCATGTTTTGATATGGAATAGAATGTGCAGTGTTCCCAATGAATTTGCGTGTATGGAAATAAAAACTATTATAAGGATTTTATTCACTTTTTTTTAAACACACTACTATTATTCTGATCATGATCACAACTGTACCTGTAGTATGATCAGGGTGTATCTTCCTTTTATTTCACAAGCTAAAAGTAAAAAGTAAATAGGTCGAATTTTCGACTAAAAACCCTTGAATCAACCACATTGCTTGAACTTTGCCTAGGGAAACTTCCACTGACTTCTACAGAACCTCAACAGCTTTTACATGACGATTTTTGGCATTCAAATTTTCTAGTTTTTTAAAAAATAATTCGAATTTAAAAAGTTTTGTGAAATAAATGTGAATTTCATAAAAAATTTGAATTCAAATGTTGATAAATTTACCCCTTAGTCATACAACCTATACAAATACATTTCTGTAAGCTTTTTGTATCTTGGTGTTATTTTAAAGACTGAGAATAGTCTTATTATTATATGGCTTGTATTTGAAGAAAAAAAGGAATAAAATGCCTTTGTTTTTTGGCTTTTTTTTGGTCATGACTTGAAAAGAAATGTGATATATTTGCTGCCAAACACTTTTTAAAGCATGGCATTCCATTTCAAAGTTATTGGCTATAAACTTGATTGCCATTCATGCAGACTGTAAAGCCTGAGGCGACAAATGGACCCTGCCTGTGATAATTCATCTTGGGGAATTGTCTGATTTGCTGATCAGTCAAATTAGTTTGTGAACTTTGTGAATATATACGTGTAATTATGCTTCACTGCAAACCAATGATAGTGTGTAATAGTAAAAGTTTTCTGCCTTACAATGAATATATTCTAACATCATTTGTTTGATATGTTGCACAGTTGTTTGAAAGAATTTGTATTATGGATGTTTTTGTGTGTGTGTGTGTGTTAAGTATAATTGTACTTCTTTTTTGTAAACGGACATCTTGACAATTTCCTTGGTAGCTGGTAGACAACATGTATCATATATAAAATATTTAAATGTATCATTCTTTCTAGAGATCTTAACTATTTTTCAATGCATAAAAAAAGTGAAAATTGTATGTATATAAATCTAGGGGTTTTCATTTCCTGAGTGGGTGAAATTTAGAGTTCACAATTTGATAAATATGGCTATGAAAATCTAGGAATGAATGGAAAGTAGGTGAATTTGCCACTAGAAATAGATTAAGTAAAAGCATGCTTCGAGCTGTTTCCATGATTTCGCCTAGTTCCTTGGGTGCAATTGAAAGCCAACATAAAGTATACAACATGCAGTGACAATCTTGACAATTCTGTGCTTCCTTCTAAGGGGCAACAACATGGAAACACCTTTGCTTATTTTAGTACAATAATGCCCCCTGCACATATTGAGGTTAGTACAAGGAGTTGGCTGAAATAGGAGTGACTTTACTGTTCAGCACAGACCCAACCTCATCCCAACTGAACGCCTTTAGGATTTGATTGCTGACTGTGAGCCAAGCCTGATCCCCCAGCATCAGTGTCCAACCTCATTTATAGTCATGTGGAAACAAATCACACCAACTATCTAGCAGCTGTTTAAATGGAAAGGAAAGATTAATTTCTTAATAATAACCTTAGGAATGAGTTGTTGGTAGGGGCGGATTACTGCACAAACTACTCTAGGTTATAGCCTAGGGGTCCAGTGTGGTCAGGGGCCCATCTAGCTTTTTTATTTCTATTTTATTTTCTTTAAATATTTATTGTAATTTGCGCTGGGTCCGGTTGGCCGCACCTGCTAGGAGAAGAAGTCATGCAAGGTGTGTCCATGCACCCGGATGTGTTCAGATCCAGTGACTTTAACTGGCATGTGCCAAACCCAACCAAGCATACATGCCTGGATCTGCACACTTCCATACCCAGCAGTAGTTTAGAATGGGGGCCTCTGTGGATGTAGCCTTGGGGCCCCACATGTAATTAATCTGCCACTGGATGTTGGACAAGCAAGTCACTACTTTTGGTTATAAAGTGTATAGCTAATGTGTGAATATTAAGTCCCTTACTATGTCTTGGACTGTTGGTAGAGTATGAGAAAAAAAGTGGACAACACAGTGGTTCAGTTAGCAGCATCTATGTTTTGCAGCAGGGATACTCATCTATCAGCAGAGACCAAGTGGAACTCATTTATCAACACTGCCCGTTTTTGCCCATATGCAGAAACCCACAGCAACCAATTAGTGACTGGCTTTCTTCAGCCAGCTGCAGGTAAAATAATAAATGCAACAATTTGAATGGTTGCCAAGGGTTACTGCCCATGTGCAAATTTGCCCAGTGTTTAGTGCCTTCTTTTTTTTTGCTACATAAATGCATCACTTACATTTCTGGCTGCAGGTCAGTATATACAGTATTCTTTCAAAATATTCCAAACTATACAAATCTTGCACATTCAACTCCTCCACTTTGCCCGCTCTTTGGATCCATCCGCATACCAGGAAAGATTATTGTAGCAATCTGTTTATTTGACTTACAATTTATAACTGCTCTAAATGCTTTGCATTCCATTCATGTTATTAATCTCTGTAAAAAAAAAATGAATTTCTAAAGAGCTTGGCCAGCTGTGCAGCAATGCAGATTTCAGTAGAGAAAGTGTTTCAACAAGTTGAACCTATGTAATTGTTTGTTCAAAAATTATCTAGCAGGATGGCTTGAAATGTTGTTCAACCTCCATAATGAAATTGAATACATCATATTTATCAGGCATACATACATACAGTGGGCTCATGTGTAGGGAATTAAAACAACTCTATTGACTTTATTAAGGTTCCCTGGACATGTCTAGTTATCAGTGTCAATGTAATGTATTCGATGCAACATGTAACATAAAGAGAAGAGGTCCATTCAACTTTAAATTTCCCGCTGTATGCAAATTAGCCTGAGCTCAAGACCTCTAATGAATTTGCGTTAGGCAGAATTGATCGCTTGCACATCTTTGCTTTGATTTGCTAGAAGTAATGCGAAATCGAAAATTCGCCAACCTCCGTCGGCCAGGACGAAACTTTGCATTCCAGTAAATTAGCGTCATCCCAGCAATTTTTCTCCTGGGATAGTTTTGCGATGGGTGCGAAGCCATCGCTGGTGAGTTTTTGCCGCTTAGTAAATTTACCCCCTAGAGTGTGTCCAAACTTTTTACAACGAGGGCCAGATTTGGTGAGGTGAAATGTGTGGGGGCCAACCATTCAGCCTGACATTCTTTGACCCATTAACATCATTTGACTCATTTAAACAAGGAATCGTGTAGCCGTAGCAATAATATTTGGTCACATTAGTGAAATGATCTGGCACTTGGTCTATACGGCTGCCTGTGTGCTGAAGATGTTGGCAATAGACATGTACTGGCATGTAGTGACACAACACTCTCACATACTTCTTTAGTTTACTGTACTGGCACTTTGGTACATCTATTGAAACCTTCAGCCGTAAAGAAGTATGCAAGTGCGGCGCATCACTACATGCCAGTACATGTCTATTGCTAACACCTTCAGCACACAGGCAGCAGTATAGACCAAGTGGCAGATCATTTCACTAATGTGCCCAATATTATTGCTACGGCTACGCGATTCCTGATCGCACTGTGCTGGTGTAAATTTGAAAACGGCCTGCAATTGGCCCCCGGGCCTGACTTTGGACCTTCCCTTCCCTAGATGGTTGTAAATGTTGCTTAGCTATGAGTAGAAATTGCTTTTTGTTTCAGTCTTGGTGGTTATATACTGCTTTGGCATTATTACTATTAGTACAATTTGTTGCAGTCTATTTAATACTTTTAATCAGTTAGGTACAAGCCTTTTATTAAATATATAGTAACATTATTTACCATAGCAATAGTCATAAATGTGTACTAGTGTCTTTGTGTCAACCAGGCAGTGGTATGAATGATTGAGAGGAACGTGGCTAGTAGAAGGTCTAAATTGTGCAGACATGGGGGAATGTAATAAGTTTTGCTAGTGCAAAACACCTACGCAAAGAGGGTTGTGAACGTTAGCGACCATGTTTACATCCTTTTTAAATGATTAAAGACCTCAACAACTTCATCGCAAAGTTTGTGAACACATAGTTTTTGCAAACGGTTGCAGTGGATGTAATGAAATTTCGCAATCGAAAAAACCTTTTTTGTGCCAGAATATTTAATCAAACTTCAGAGCAGGTGTTAATGCTAAACCTTTGCTTAGCGAAAATGCTCAATGTAATATTCACCAGCGACTGATTTTACATTGTGAGCAGTGCTAAAAATTCGTAAAGATGCCATTTTAAATAATGCTTGCGACTTACTTTTCCACCATAATGTTTTATGTTTATGGGCTTAATAGAAGGACATATAATTTACACAGATACATGGTCTTATATAAAGACTAACGTTTAAATTGCTTCCCTTACTCCTATCTACATTGTAGATGAACTTCCCCTTGAATGTGACTGATGAGGGAATACAACTGTAGCAGTACTTTTTTTAGGAGGTACCATATACATGTTGTGTTGTTTTTAAATACCTACAGTACATGGTGCAAATCTATTTTAAATGTTCTTTACTCTTCTTTTACTACCACTGATGTATTCAATTTCCTGTGATGCCACCAAAGTGGCTTAGAAAGTTACTGACATCAGAAAATAACCTTTTTTATTATCCATCTCAACATTGTCTTTGAATGCTATTTATAATTTTGCCATAAAATTATTTGCCTGATGCTTTTGCATTACCTTTATTACTACCCTGTTCCTCTATAAGGGGGCTGCCATATTTGTGCAGTAGGAGTCCGTTAGCATTAGAAACTCTAACTGGTTAAGAAGGGACAGTCAGTTTGGCAAAACAGTCAGGTGTAGAAACTTCAAGTGACAATTACTTACAAAAGCAGAACTATCAGCGGAAAATGATCAACATGACCTATAAGTAACTTTTAATGTAGATTAATATTTTGAAAATAAAATTTTTAGTGTCAGTATCACTTTAATTATCCAGAACAGCTTCGGCGACATGATTACAAGCCTTATGACTGACACAGAAGAGAGCTTTCTTCTACTGTCATTCACCTGTATAATGGCACCCAGAGGTTTTTACTTCAAACAGAAAGATTACCCCCTAGCAGGGTCAAGGCAGAGCACAACAAAAATCAGCCCTAAACGCATTAAAAGGCACATCTTTTACTCTGGAGCAGTAACCCATAACAACCAATACATTACGTTTGGGAATGTGTGCATATAGTGCATAAATGCATGTATGATTGCACGTATACCTGGCAGTTAAGAGTATTTCAGACATCTTAGCTGTACAAGTGGATCAAATGATTGCACACAGACCTATGGCTAGAAGTTCAATACAGGGAGTCCCCTAGTTACAAACATTCGAATTACATACAACTCACAGGCTGTTGCAGTAATAAATTGTGGTTTGCTTGGCCTTTATTATCATGTAGCTTTAATAAACCACATGCCCCAATCCCCTCTGGGGTGTGTTCTCTACTGCAGAACACAAAAAAAAAATTAAAAATATTAATAACCCTGGGCCTGTCTGTAGTTGTTCCTAAACTGATGAATACCAGGCCTTCCATATCTGTCAATCATGTAATTTTATACTAAGGCATACTGGCTAATGATGGGCAAATCTGTGGTTCGCTTTGCCAAATGGGGAAAAATTTGTGAAACGCATTGAAGTCAATGGGCGGCAAAATAATTTTGACGCATCAATTTTTATACGCGTGACTATTTGGTCCAAATGTATTACAGTCAATGACCATCTAAATAATTTTGATGTGCGCCCGTTTTTTTGTAATGAGGTTTCACCAACGAATTTTTGCCGCAGTTTTGCAAATTAATTCGCTTGCGGCGAAACCCAGAAATTCAGCGCAAATTAGTGTCTGATGAATTTATTCGCCCATCTCTAATAATGTATGCAAGAATGTACTCTATTAATAGATCACTTCAACAAGTCTGGCTTTTGTTCATGTATGTAAAAGATATTATTTTATATAAACTGTGCACTGGGTAGCGACAAAAAAGCTTGTGTGGTCTTAAAACAAGTAATGATTTAAAATGGATGGAGTCGGGCTTATGGTATGTCTGGAATAAATGATCAAGCTGGTGGCATTGGCCCATGAACACCCTAAGTACCTGTCAGGTGGGATCAGGGAGGACACAGAAGAGTAACTTAAGAAATACCATATGGTAACTAGACACATAACTGGATGGTGTTATGTAGAATTCCACCCCTGTGTGCATTCTGTGATTCCAGATTTAAGAACATGTTAATCTTACATTAATTATGGAAATTAATTTAGACCATTACATATAAGGTTCTAATGTCTTCTTATGCATGCAGAGATTTGGGGACAAGTTCCATAGCAAATGGTTATACCTCTGTGTAGTACTGTCAACTTACTTTAGCCTCATTTTCCATTTACATTTTGCATTTGTTCCTCCTACTGACAATAGTGAGTGACATTAGTTGCCGTCAGCTAAATACAGAAAATTTGATTCTTATTGGAAATGTGTGTGGTGTGACCTTAGAATGTAGGCTCTATCGAATGCACAAGCTCTGGAAAGCATTGTGTAAATGTGTGAGCCCTTTATCAATAAAGGATGATCAAAAAAATTCCTTACAAAGCAATAAGTATAACGAACCTTACTGTAAAAGTTTACAATATAAATTAAAAAACTCTACGTTGAAGCTGTTAATACTTTACATTGTGCTGTGTTGGAAAAGTTCAGCAGTGTGTGTACTTTAAGAATCGGTGTCCTTCAGCAGATTGTGCTGCGCACATCAAAAAATGACTGCTGCTGTAACTGCATTTGTTTGGAATTATTGATCTTTACTGCCCTCTCTTGGCCAATACACATATATCTTAGCTCTGAGAATATTTTGAAGTTCTCCTGAGTCAGCAAAGTCTCTTAAGTTCTCCATCAACCTAATGGATCAATTCAGTCTACTCCAAGGCACGTCTTTGTAAGTTTCAAAAAGGCACAGCAGCACAGTGTTTTTCAGCATTATATTAACTATTCCACTTCTGGTATCATAGTCACTGAAGAATGTCAATTAAAGGTATGTAATATGCTGCAACACTTGGCTGTGTGGCAGGAAATAAGTATGAGAAAGTAGGAATTAAAAAAAATAAAATAATAAATGGTGTAATTCATTTTGGCATTAACTGAAAATTTTGTAGGATTGCAAGCCAGTACTAAGGTGCTACACTAAGCATATAAGCACAGAGTCACACCATTCAATAAGGCAAATGTTGCACCTTTATTGGTGAGTTTGGAGAGCTACTGGAATGCATTAATGATTGCATTTAAATGAAATGCAGATAGAGTTGCATGTGTTCCCCTTTCTATTCTACACTTTTCCTAACTGAACGTTTAAATGCAGTCTGGTTGTTAGGGTTAATGACCAATGTCTTTTGAAAGCATATTTATTATAAAACTGGTTTTAATATATTTTCCCTAATTAAAGACTTTCTTGTTTTTTTTTTCTAGTGATAGCTAGGCTCCTAAGCAACCAGTTCTAAACCGGAGAACTAAAAAGTCAAACAATCCAACAACCATAAAAACAAAAAAATAGAGTTTACTTGCTGTTGTCTAATGGCTGCATGAGCCTGCTAATAAAGCACTGTTATACGCTACTCATCCTCAGCTACCAAAAGGAGCACTTTGCATATTGGGCAAATGGAACAGGGCACTACAGGCCAATGATGATGTCTGCACCTGCTATGTATTTTTCCATTAAAGAGTTACATTTTTAAAAAAAATCAAAAATGACACTGCACATAACTGACTGAGTTGCATGATAATCATTTGTATTTATTTAGCATTCATATATAAATTGCACATACAGTAGTTAAAGGGGCAATATCCCTAAGCGGCGCAAATTCGCTAGCGACTGCTTTGCCCACTTTGCAACACTTTGGCATAAATTCGCCAGGACAACGATAATTCCCTAAGATGCGAAGTTGCGCTAGCGTCACTTCGGTAAGCAAAGTGAAGTTGTGCTAGCGTTGGCTAATTTGCATATGGCAGGAAGTAAAAGTTGAATGGACGTATATGTTGCAGTAAATACATTACATTACACAAGCCCAGGGAACCTTAATAAAATAAAATAGAGTTGTTATAATACACATGAGCCCAGTGTATAGTTTATGTGCCTTATATTAGGAAATGTAGGGGGGAACCCAGGTACCCAAAAAAATTGTTATGGTCTTTTGCAGGCTATCAATCAGAAAAAAGGAAAAGACGCCAGCGTTTTTTTGGGACTTAGAAAATTTTTCAACAAAAAATTAAGGAAGTCCTATCCACTCCATTGCACTTCGCCTGGTCTGAGGTGGCAAAGGCAAATCTGCAAGAAGAGGTAACGTTCAGTAAAATCTGCATTTTAGTGAATATACGGAGTTACGTCTGTTTGCCAGAGTGCAAAGCAATGTTTGCGTCTATCTCCTTCGCTAGCGAAGTGACGCCTGCACGCACCCATTAGTACATCGGCGAAGTAACAAAATTATGTCACGCTGTCGAAACATCGGCAGCGTTAGTCACTTTGCCCTTTAGTAAATGTGCCCCATAGCTTTACTACATATTTGTATGTTACATAGTTACATAGTTACATAGTTAAATTGGGTTGAAAAAAGACAAAGTCCATCAAGTTCAACCCCTCCAAATGAAAACCCAGCATCCATACACACACCCTTCCCTACTTTTAATTAAATTCTATATACCCATACCTATACTAACTATAGAGCTTAGTATCACAATAGCCTTTGATATTATGTCTGTCCAAAAAATCATCTGAACCATTCTTAAAGGCATTAACTGAATCAGCATCACAACATCACCCAGCAGTGCATTCCACAACCTCACTGTCCTGACTGTGAAGAACCCCCTACGTTGCTTCAAATGAAAGTTCTTTTCTTCTAGTCTAAAGGGGTGGCCTCTGGTACGGTGATCCACTTTATGGGTAAAAAGGTCCCCTGCTATTTGTCTATAATGTCCTCTAATGTACTTGTAAAGTGTAATCATGTCCCCCCGCAAGTGCCTTTTTTCCAAAGAAAACAACCTCAACCTTGACAGTCTACCCTCATAATTTAAGTCTTCCATCCCTCTAACCAATTTAGTTGCACGTCTCTGCACTCTCTCCAGCTCATTTATATCCCTCTTAAGGACTGGAGTCCAAAACTGCACTGCATACTCCAGATGAGGCCTTACCAGGGACCTATAAAGAGGCATAATTATGTTTTCATCTCTTGAGTTAATGCCCTTTTTTATGCAAGACAGAACTTGTATGTGACTGAAATATCATCTTGGCATCTTTTTTTTTAAATAACCACATGACTTATTTTAACTTTCTTTATCCTACTTCTAATATAAAAGCCACTGCTGCTCCCACAGCACTGAGTTTATGCAGGAGATGGAACTAGGAAACTCTGATTCACTGTTTGTGGTTTCTGACTCCATCTACAGGATCCTTTAGATTCAGCAAGGCTCGTCCTTGTGATTCAGTCTCTGGTATGAAATGGGGTGGCAGAAACAGTGAAACAGTTTTACCTGATGACCATTTGGTCTTTGTAAATGATAATTACATGGACAATGCTTCATTGGAAGATGCTGTACAAATATTGACAATGACATCTGTGCCTCCTGGAAAGACACGCCTAGGCATTTGCAAGCTATTTGTGTTTAGCAATGATCTGAATATGAAAATGTGTAGTATAACAATATAAAACAATTGTCTGCCAGTAGGTTTTTTTTTTGTTTTTAAAGAAATAACTGTAGATATTTTTGACCCACGATGCTGTTAAACAAAATAATTTTACAGACATGGTGAAAAAAACGTCCATACAGTTAAGACTAAAAGAAAATAATAATAATATGAAAAAATAGTATGAAAAGCAAAGCAAGGAAATCATTTAATAAAATGAACTGCAAATGCAATGGTTTCTTTCTTCCCATATAAATTAATTTCACATAAGGGTAGGACTACATAGGCGTTTTCTGTACGATCCGACACGCTGCGCAAAAACGCAGGCGTCAAATCAGATGTGACGGTCTGCCTCCAACAGTCATGCCGCTTATTATCAACACTGCAACACTATCCGACAATGCATTCACTTACCTTAGTTCCGTCACATCTGATTTGACGCCTGCATTTTTGCACAGCGTCTCGGATCGCACAGAAAACACCCGTGTAGTCCTACCCTTATGATCACTGGAGGGATGTCAAATGTTAGCCAGCCCTAGTGATTATATATCTCTTACCTAATATCCCAGGCTGGTCATCCAGTTTGCCAAAAACTGCATTGGACTGGGATACGTCTGTAGGAGCACCACAGATATTGTATTTCTTTATCCTATTCTATACTCTGGTTCTGACTCTTGAAATAATGTATCAAAATTCAGTTCTCCTACAGGTCTTTCAATTAGCTGCTTCTGTGTAATAAGTAATTTGGTCAGTGGCACACATAGGGGCAGATTTATCAAGGGTCAAGTCAATTAGAGGGAATTTTCAAAATAAAAAAATTCGAAATTCAAAGTAATTTTTTGGATACTTCGACCATCGAATAGGATACTACGACTTCGAATTTACTTCGAATTCGATTAGAGTAAAAATAGTTTGAATAGTTCGATAATCAAAGTACTGTCTCTTCTAAAAAAACTGCGACTTCAATACTTCACCAAATTAAACCTGCCGAAGTTCTACGTTAGCCAATGGGGACCTTCTACAACCATTTTCTAAGTCTTTACACATCGAAGTAAAATCGATCGAACGATTTTACGTTGATCGTTCGATGGCCCAATTCGGTGACCAAATACTTTGACTTCGATATTCGAATTCAAAGTATTTTAATTCGATGGTCGAATTTCGAAGTATTTTACACTTCAAAATTCGACCCTTGATAAATCTGCCCCTTAGCGTTTTATCCTGTGGTATAAAAACCACAGCAGAGAAAAGGCCAATATGCTTCTATTTGATACACAGATGGCTACTTGTTTCCAAACCTCACAGACCACGTGGGCAAGTCTGTGCCAGGGCACACAGAACACAAGCAGAAAGTTAATCAGTTGTTTGCCTTTAAGCATGAGTGATTCTAATTTCAAAGCAAAGCCCAAAGGAGATGGCATTGGAAGGTGCTATAAACAAATGCACATGGGGAAACAAACAACATCATGATGACGTTCGTTGGGAAAAATGGCCGCTGTGCGGGAGCGAAAGTGTGCTTATTAAAAGATCGTTTGTTTAGTTTAGAAAATTATTTTAAAAGAAGTAGCAGTGCAGCTCAGTAGAAGCTGATGTGGTCTATCTACTGAGCATCTGGTTTTATATTTTTCATGTAATCACCATATTTATATTTTTGTTTTAATAAATCCTATTAAATCATGTTGAATAAAGTTTCACCTCATTAAAGATATTTTCCCTAAGATTCACAAATGATAACATTTCCATACTCTCAAGTATGAGATGTGTGCAAAATATTTTTTGCATGCTAGGGAAATCAGTTGTCCTATTCATCACTTTTTTTTTAATTATTTTAGCCCAGTTAGGTTAATTTTTAAAGTCTCAATAATAAATTACTAAATAGTAATAAATTAATTTCAATGTTGGTATTGTATATTCAAAGTTATATACATACTTTTTTAAGTATGTGTGTGTCTGTGTATATATATATATATATATATATATATATATATATATATATATATATATATATATATATATATATATATATATATATATATATATAATCAAATCAGAAAAGAATCAGACCCACAGTAGTGTGACAGAATTTAAACCCTCTTCGTTTCCACCCCCACAACTTCCTTGCGCCAGTTTGTAGGGGTGTAAACTAATCGACAGAACTTTTGTAAAGAACAGTTGTTGCAGGTGGTGGGGAATGAGCCTAGGGTTAAGTTATCCTTTAACATCAACTGCAGAGAAAAGAGCTGTTTGGTTAGAAAACACTATGAGAAGTGGCACACAAAAGAGAAAGCAAATGTTTAATAACAGAAAGAGCCGAGCAGAGTAGGCCACAACATGCTACCCATAAGGTGCCAATTTGCACATAAATCTTGTATCGTGCTGCATCCAACATTTTGGTTCCCCTTAGGACCTTTATCAAGGATAAAAAGTTAGTTTTTATTCAGATATCATTTTAAGAAATAGGCATACAGACCACATGGTATTCCTACTTACCAAGGTGGAATACCATGTGGTCTGTATGCCATTTTTTTAAAATGATATTAGAATAAAAACTAACTGTTTAGGATATTATAGAGTTATGGGATATTTTCTTGTTTTTTGATATATGTGCTCTTGGAACTGGGGGCTTTATCCCAGGATAAATCCCTTTTTTTTGACAGGTTACACTTTAGCATTCAATTACTATTTTTCTATGGATGACATAAAATAAGTCAAGGTGTAAAATTGATTGAAATGCTTCAGTTGCATATAAACCAATTTAGCATGCACCCGTATATTGAGTTAGACAGAGTGTGGACTATTTAATATTTTATATATAACAGAGTGGGACTATAACCATAGAAACTGTTGGAAAATTACTGCCATGAATGAGAAAGCACCATTATTATTTTATTTGAGAAAGTGTACCGTATTGATCAAGGGATGTAAAATATCCAGGAAGCAACCAAAAGTGATATATTTCCCTTTTGTTAGGGCTGAGCATAAAATGTTATTGTGTTTTTGTTAGCATCATTTTAGAATGCATATATTTTTATTATGATATAACGAGCTTGGTATTGTCTCACTTCATAGTGGAATGATAAATTGTGATAGTGAAGTGAGACGGGAAGTGCCATTAATTCCCCTCTATCAAATTTTTATGATCTCATCTCCTCTGGATACAGTTTAATTTTTTTCCTATAGGTTTTAATCAGTGTGGGTGCTTTAAGTTTGGCTAAGTGACATTAGTCATTTTTGTGCATACAAACGTCTTTGATTTAACTGAATTTCATGGGGATCAAATTGCGCTGCATGTCAACAGTTCTTTGTGCTGGGATTTAATGAAACATTTTTTGATAACACCACTATGCAAGCCATACGTTCTGAGCCTCCTTTTACTTTGCCTTTGTCCCCAAAGATGCTTTTCATGCAGAATTTTTTTTTAGTTACGTTACATAGTTACATAGTTACATAGTTAAATTGGGTTGAAAAAAGACAAAGTCCATCAAGTTCAACCCCTCCAAATGAAAACCCATCATCCATACACACACCCCTCCCTACTTTTAATTAAAATTCTATATACCCATACCTATACTAACTATAGAGTTTAGTATCACAATAGCCTTGGATATTATGTCTGTCCAAAAAATCATCCAAGCCATTCTTAAAGGCATTAACTGAATCAGCCATCACAACATCACCCGGCAGTGCATTCCACAACCTCACTGTCCTGACTGTGAAGAACCCTCTACGTTGCTTCAAATGAAAGTTCTTTTCTTCTAGTCTAAAGGGGTGGCCTCTGGTACGGTGATCCACTTTATGGGTAAAAAGGTCCCCTGCCATTTGTCTATAATGTCCTCTAATGTACTTGTAAAGTGTAATCATGTCCCCTCGCAAGCGCCTTTTTTCCAGAGAAAACAACCCCAACCTTGACAGTCTACCCTCATAATTTAAGTCTTCCGTCCCTCTAACCAATTTAGTTGCACGTCTCTGCACTCTCTCCAGCTCATTTATATCCCTCTTAAGGACTGGAGTCCAAAACTGAACTGCATACTCCAGATGAGGCCTCACCAAGGACCTATAAAGAGGCATAATTATGTTTTCATCCCTTGAGTTAATGCCCTTTTTTATGCAAGACAGAACTTTATTTGCTTTAGTAGTCACAGAATGACACTGCCCAGAATTAGACAACGTGTTATCTACAAAGACCCCTAGATCCTTTTCATTTAAGGAAACTCCCAACACACTGCCATTTAGTGTATAACTTGCATTTATATTATTTTTGCCAAAGTGCATAACCTTGCATTTATCAACGTTGAACCTCATTTTCCAGTTTGCTGCCCAGTTTTCCAGTTTAGACAGATCACTTTGCAAAGTGGCAGCATCCTGCATGGAACCTATAGTTCTGCACAATTTAGTATCATCTGCAAAAATAGAAACAGTACTTTCAATGCCCACCTCCAGGTCATTAATAAACAAGTTGAAAAGCAAGGGACCTAGTACAGAGCCCTGCGGTACTCCACTAACAACACTGGTCCAATTAGAAAATGTTCCATTTACCACCACTCTTTGTAGTCTATCTTTTAGCCAGTTCTCTATCCAGGTACAAATACTATGTTCCAGGCCAACATTCCTTAATTTAACCAGTAACCTTTTGTGTGGCACTGTATCAAATGCTTTAGCAAAGTCTAAGTAAATCACATCCACTGCCATCCCAGAATCGAGGTCTCTACTTACATTCTCGTAAAAAGAAATTAAGTTAGTCTGGCAAGATCTATTACGCATAAAACCATGCTGGCACAAACTCATAGTATTATGATTTGCTATGAAGTCCAGTATCTTATCCTTTATTAACCCTTCGAAAAGCTTTCCTAATACTGACGTCAGACTAACTGGCCTATAGTTTTGAGGCTGAGAACGGGATCCTTTTTTGAATAGAGGCACCACATTAGCAATTCGCCAGTCTCTCGGCACAATGCCAGATCTCAATGAATCCTGAAAAATTAAGTAAAGAGGTTTGGCAATCACAGAGCTAAGCTCGCTAATTACCCTGGGATGAATACCATCTGGCCCTGGACCTTTGTTAATCTTAACATGTTCAAGTCTCTTTTGAATTTCTTCATGTGTGAACCATGCATCATTAGTTGTATTACTAGAATTGGGAGTGTTAAGAAGGAAACCTTCACTTACTGGTTCTTCATTTGTGTACACAGATGAAAAATACGAGTTCAGAATCTGCGCTTTTATTTTGTTTTTATCAACCAGCTGACCCCCCTCTGATAGTAAGGGTCCCACCCCTTCCTGCTTCATTTTTTTACTATTGACATATTTAAAAAATAATTTTGGATTTTTTTTACTGCTTGCTGCAATATCCTTTTCTATAGCAATTTTAGCTTGCCTTATAGCTTCTTTGCATGATTTATTGGCCTCCTTGTACCTTATAAATGTTTCGGCTGTACCAGCTAACTTGAAAGCCTTAAAAGCACGTCTTTTCTTACCCACCTCAACACCAACGCTTCTATTGAACCAAAAAGGTTTTGCTTTGCAACGACGTTCCTTGCTTACAAGTGGAATATACTGACAAGTATATTTATTAAGCAGCATTTTAAAGACTTCCCATTTTTGTTCTGTGTTTAACCCTGTGAAAAGCATTTCCCACTTAATATGTTGCAGAGATGCCCTTATACTGTCAAAGTTTGCACGTCTGAAATTTTGTGTTTTAGTTACTCCCTTATAGAATTGCTTCTGCAACAGAATCTCAAAGGAGACCATGTTATGATCACTATTCCCTAAATGCTCACCCACACAAATGTTAGAGATGAGTTCAGTATTGTTAGTTATTACAAGGTCCAAAAGAGAGTTATTCCTAGTAGGTTCTTGAACAAGCCGGAATAAAAAGTTGTCATTCAGCATATTTACAAACCTACTAGCTTTTTCTGTCTTAGCAACCCCATTACCCCAGTCAATGTCTGGATAATTGAAGTCACCCATAGCAACAACTTGACCCAGCTGTGAAGCCGCTTGTATCTGCAAGAGTAGCTCGGCTTCATACTCGACACTTATACGAGGTGGTTTATAGCATACACCAATGATAATTCTTTTTGATACCTTTTGCCCAGTCGAAATCTCTACCCAGAGTGATTCTACACCCTCACCAGTGCCAGCTATTTTTATTTCTTTAGCGCATGGCTTTAATTCAGGCTTTACATACAAACACACTCCTCCACCCTTTTTAATCCCTCTATCCCTCCTAAAAAGGGTGTAACCATTTAAATTCACAATCCAGTCACATGTTTCATCCCACCAGGTCTCAGTGATACCAATTATATCATAATTTTTAGAGCATGCAATTAATTCTAGGTCTCCCATTTTACCTGACAAACTCCGTGCATTTGCCAGCATACAGCGGAGGTTATTACTTTTACTTTTGAAATGTGCATTACTTGGTAAAGAATTATACGTTAAGTTAGTATTATTCTGTTTTCCTTGTAACAGAGGGACCTCCTTAGCTGGTAAACTGTATGCCCCCCTCACTCCTCCCCCATGACCCCTTACTAACCCTACTGCCCCGTCTACACTAGCTTCCCCATAATCCTTTCTCTCACCCACCCCCCCTTGCCTAGTTTAAACACTCCTCCAACCTCTTAGCCATTCTTTCCCCTAGCACCGCGGACCCCCTTCCATTGAGGTGCAAACCGTCACGGCTGTATAAGTTGTACCCCAACGAAAAGTCAGCCCAGTGCTCTATGAACCCAAACCCTTCCTTCCTGCACCAAGACTTTAGCCACGCATTAAGCTCCCTAAGCTCCCGCTGTTTTCCTAAACTTGCACGTGGCACAGGCAAAATTTCAGAAAAGATTACATTGGAAGACCTTTCCTTGATCTTAGAGCCTAGATCCCTGAAATCATTCTTTAAGGTCTTCCATCTACCATTTATTTTGTCATTAGTACCGATATGCACTAAGACAGCTGGGTCGTGCCCAGCCCCACCCAATAATTTGTCTATCCGATCAACCACATGCCGAACCCTGGCACCAGGTAGACAGCAAACTGTTCGGTTGTAGCGATCCGGACGACAAATTACCCTATCCACTTTCCTAATAATTGAGTCCCCTCCAACCACAATCTGCTTAGGCCTGACTCTACTCTCCCCCCCACCACTACTAGAGAAACTGGTCTCCCGGCTGTTAGAGAGATCAGCCCCATCTAGAATTGCCAATCCAGAGTTCATACTCCCATCATCTTCACACAAATATTAATCCCATAACATAGACTACAATAATATTTGACTAATGGAGTTGCTAAGGGGCTAATAGAAGTTACACCAGATCTAGTATTCCATACCATCCATTCAACTATGAAAATACTGTATACTGGCCTTGTTTGACGGCAACAGAAGTTCAATTATTGCACTAAATTGTATGATGTTTGCCCTTGATATAGTGTATGTAGGTTGTCCAAATCCAATGGTGTTTGTTATTCAGAGTTTATCACCTACACCAAGGGTAAGCATACCCGTTATAAGTATACACAAAAGTTAACTTACACAGAATTAATTAACTGTAATTTTCTTCAGAGCAGACTTCGGAGTAATTATATTATTAGGGCAATAGCATATTACACTCTTTCATCTCCCTAGAGAAAAGTATGGCAACTGAAGGGACAATGAAAAAGAAGCATTTAGTGTGTTCACACTCTCATAGTGCTCTGTGTAATATGTTATTGTCAGCACTCTTAAAATACTCTACATAGGAAGCTGTTGTCAGCAGTAAATGGTATATTAATTGACACAATTTTCTCTGAAAATATTACAGGGTTCAGGATGGTGTGTTTGAAGGGGACCCATTCATCCAGCCTTTCCTGAGCCGGCACACAAATACAGCCACTCTTGCTGCAACACTATACATATTTCCCTGGAGTTCTCTATTCACCAGTCTAATAGTGGGGAAATACTGTATACACATAATCAATATCTTTTCATAGATACCTCTTACAACAGCATAATAAATATGCCCCTTATTGTTGGCCTTGTGCTAGCATTGCAGATGCTCTCTATCTGCAGAGAACAGAAATGCTCTCTTTTGACTTATGGAGTAAGTTTCTCAGCTGACTCTCAGGCGCAGGTATTGGTGGGTCGACAAACTTCTGGTAACTTTTCCATTAAGTATGATTATGGGACATTACGTTACAGCTTATTTTTTTCTTTGCCTTTTTTCAGTTTGTAACTGTTGGAAATACAAAGACATCAAAATATGACAAAGCAAGTACAGACTTAACAGTTAAGGTAAGCTTAAAGGAGAATTCAACCGTAAAGTTAAAAAAAAAACCCACCCCCTACCCTACATAGACCCCCTCCCCCCAGCCTAGCTGCTACCCCGGGCAAATGCCCCTATGTCTTTACTTACCCTTCGGTGCAGTTCACAGCAGCCATCTTCTGGCTCTTCGGTAATCTTCGGAATGAGAGCGGCGCTTCGGCAATTTCCGTGACTTACAGGGGGTCTATGTAGGGTAGGGGGTAGGGTTTTTTTTACTTTACGGTTGAATTCTCCTTTAACATTTCATTATTATTTTATTATTAATATGTATTTATATAGCGCCAACATATTGCGTAGCACTGTAAAGTAAATGTGATTATACAACTACATCACATGAATTACATATATAGAATATATGGAGTACAAACATCACAATCAATACAGGTACAAAAAGGTGAGGAAGGCCCTATGCATAGGCATACAGTCTAAAAGGAAGGGAGTAATACACAAGGTGTGGGAGTGGGCAAGATCGAATTAAGTGGGTGAGAAATGTGGTATTGTATGTGGTGTTGCGTTTGGTAGTTAAGCAGAGTGAGGGTAGGCTTCTCGAAAGAAGTGCGTTTTCAGAGATTTTTTGAAAGCAGAAAGGTTGGGAGAAAGTCTGACAGACCGTGGGAGAGCGTTCCAGAGGAGGGTTGCAGCCCTTGCAAAGTCTTGAATGCGAGCATGTGAGGAGGTAATGAGAGAAGAGTTGAGTAGCAGGTCAGTAGAGGAGCGTAGTAAGCGAGTGGGTGAGTATATAGAGATGAGTTCAGAGATGTAGGGTGGGGAAGAGTTATGAAGTGCTTTGAAAGTCAGTGTCATTAATTTGAATTTGATTCTGAAAGGTAACGGAAGCCAGTGCAGGAATTGACAGAATGGCGAGGCAGACGAGGAGCAGTTGCTGAGGTGTATGAGCCTCGCAGCAGTTTTCATTATGGACTGGAGAGGTGACAGTCTCTGGAGGGGGAGGCCAATTAAAAGAGAGTTACAGTAGTCTAGACGCGATATGATGAGAGAGTGAATAAGAATTTTGGCAGCGTCTTGGGTGATAAATGATCGTATTTTGGATATGTTCCTTATGTGGAAGTGACATGATTTAATAAGTGACTGGATATGAGGAGTGAATGACAGGGCAGAATCTAGGATAACCCCAAGGCACTGGGCCTGGGGAGAGGGGGTGATAGTGGAATTGTTAACTATGATGGATACTTCGGGGATGTTACTGGTGTTAGTTGGAGGAAAGAGAACCATTTCAGTTTTAGAGAGGTTTAATTTAAGGTAGCGTTGCGACATCCAGGTAGAGATAGCGGACAGGCAGAAGGAGACGCGAGTTAGGAGTTCTGGGTTGAGATCAGGAGATGAGAGATAGATCTGAGTATCGTCAGCATAGAGGTGGTAGTGGAAACCATACGAATTTATTAATTTGCCAAGGGAGGAAGTATAGAGGGAGAATAGTAATGGTCCCAGGACAGAGCCTTGAGGAACTCCAACAGAAAGAGGTAGGGGAGAAGATGATACTCCATTGTAGGGGACACTGAAGGAACGATTGGTGATGTAAGAAGAGAACCAGGACAGGACTGTGTCACGAAGGCCAAGCGACTGGAGGGACTGGAGGAGGAGAGGGTGATCTAAAGTGTCAAATGCGGCTGAGAGATCAAGCAGTATTAGTAGTGAGAAATGATTGTTGGCTTTAGCGGTTAAAAGGTCATTAGTTAGTCGAGTCAGGGCAGTTTCCGTGGAGTGTTGTGGCTTAAAACCAGATTGTAGGGGGTCCAGCAGGTTATTGTCAGAGAGGAATGAGGTTAGTCGGTTGTAGACTAGGCGCTCAAGTAGTTTAGAGATGAAAGGTAGCAGAGAGATAGGTCGGAAGTTGTCAAGATTGGAGGGCTCAAGAGAGGGTTTTTTCAGAATGGGGGTGACAAGAGCATGTTTTAGTTGAGAAGGAAACAGTCCAGTTGAGAGCGAAAGATTAAATAGGTGAGTTAAGGCTTTGATTAGACAAGGATTGGTATTGCGGAGAAGTTTTGAGGGAATTGGATCAAGCGGGCAGGTGGTAAGGTGAGAAGAGGCCAGAAGCTTTGAGACTTCCTCATCAGTGACAGGGGTGAAGGAGCACAGGAGAGACTGGGGAGTGTGGAGGGAGGGTGGTGGAAGTCTAGGGGGGTTGAGTAGTGTAATGTCCCTTCTGACCGTGTCAATTTTGTTTTTGAAGTGCTCAGCAATATCTTGAGCAGAGACAGATGTGCATGGAGGGGGTGGAGAAGGGGAAAGGAGATTGTTAAAGGTGGAGAAAAGTTTTGCTGGTTTTTTAGAAAGGGAGTTAATGAGTGAAGTAAAGTATGTTTGTTTGGCTTGGAAGATGCTGGTGTTAAAGGAGCGCAGGGCAGATTTGTAGCTCCAAAAGTCTGATTCTGAACGTGATTTGCGTCAGCGAAGCTCAAGTGCACGTGAGTGTCTTTGGAGCGCTTTTGTATGAGCAGTATGCCAAGGTTGAAGTGGTTTGGGTCTAGAACGTTTAGTTTTTATAGGAGCAAGCTCATTTAGGGCAGTGGTGAGAGTACTATAGTAGTCAGAGGTAGCCACATTAGGACATGAGATGGCTGAGATATTAGAGTGAAGAGAGTCAAAGGAAGAAGAGAGATGTGACACGTCTATTTTCATTCGTTGTCTCTCTTTATTTTGAGTTCACACTAACACACTTCATTACCAGTATTAAACACTGTTTGTATTTCAGCACATATGTACCAGTATTTTTAAGTAACAATTTATATTCATCCAAGACCTAAATAATTCCCCATCCTAAATACAGTATCTGTTATCTTAAATGTATTAAATGATAACATCTTATAACCAAAAACTTGTATCTTGGTGTGGTAAATGTAGATATTCAGTTGATAGGAGGGCTAGATTAAAGGGGGGGTTCACCTTTAAGGTAAATTTTAGTATGTTATAGAATGGCCAATGCTAAGCAACTTTTTTTTCTGACTCTTTGCAACTTTCAAATGGGTGTCGCTGACTCCCTTCTATAAAGCAAATGCTTTGTAAGGCTATAAATGTATTGCTATTGCCACTTGATATTCCTGATCTTTCTATTCAGTCCCTCTCCTATTCATATTCCAGTCTCTTATTCACATCAGTGCATGGTTGCTAGGGGAATTTGCACCCTAGCAACCAGATTGCTTAAAATGCAATAAATATATAGCTGCTGAATAAAAAGCTAAATAACTCAAAAACCACAAATGAGGCTTATTATTTAATTCTGATGCTAGTTGCACTGGTATCTGTACTGCCATGTAGTAATTATCTGTATTAAATACTAATCAGTCTTGTACTGTGACATTTATATTCTATGTGAACTGTATATTTTGAGTCGATCCCTAAGCTCATTAACTGACAGCAGCACAGAGCATGGGCAGTAAATATGCAGAAAAGAAGATGGGAAGCTACTGGGGCATCTTTGGAGGCACATATCTAACCTGCTAGAGGGCTTTGGTTGTTTGGGGTTGGCACAGAAGCCCAAAACATAATGTACAACATTTCTAGCCTACTTCTTTAGTTTAACTTTCTTGTCTTTTAAAGTGGAAATCTAATGAATCATTATACTGTATTCTGAGTAGTGGAGAACCCCTTAATCAAGTGCTGTGAGGAAGGTCAGTGTTGCTGACCAAAATGTTGGGCTAGCTTAATAAAATACACAGGTTTTTTTTTAATAAGACCTGTCACCCAGGCATTTGACTTTTAAAAGGAGTGCTATGAATGAGAGTTCAGCTATTTTTATTTCCCGCTTACTCTTTACTGGTGAACTACTGGCTGTGGTTAGCATTTCACTTAGGGCAGTACTTGTGAACCTCTAGGGAGTCTTGGTGATACATGGGCCTATTGTTATGTTTCAATAATATCATTGTAATTTATTACTTTGGGTGCTTCTATGCTTGAACTTCTGTTTTTACATCTGCATATTATCCATTTAAACAGTCTTTTTAAAGACTTCAACACATTTTACATTTAGACACTCACCATTTATATACTGTGATTCAGGTGCTTTAGCCCCGAACCCGACGCTGGTTTAATGTCATACACAGTTTTTGAATACAGGGTCACTCACCGCTCTCCAGGGATGGCTCGGGTGCTGCGCCTCGAACCTGTAGCAAGGGGAGAAAATAACATCCGACCAAACACAGGTAGTCATAGATAAAATACACATTTAGCTGACATGGTTTAAAAAGCAACTGGAGTTTACATCACTCCCGACGTAGCTCCGTATTTTCACATTAGTGAAATAAAAATCTATATTATACATTATTCCTTATTTTCACATTGATTTGTTCTTTATTTGATTTCTTATCTATACTTCGCTTATTTTATCTACACTTGTATTTTATTTTAGCAACATTTGTTTCTACTTCAATTGTGGTTGTAGGATATGAGTTACATCCTGTTTCCTATGCATCTTAGCTATATTGTTTTGTTTTTTCTCCCACATTTTATTTATTTTAAATTCAGCCTTCTTTCACTTTCTTAACTTTCTATTATGCTGTGATTTTCTATATTTCTCAATTTTGATGTTTTATTTTGTTATATAAAACAATTTGCGTTCCATTTTACATCTGGTCCATCTGGTTCCCTTGTATTTAAATGAAATATCCATTTTACTTCATTTTGTAAAAGCTTCCTAAGTCTGTCGCCTCCCCTGCTTATTCTGGTTATGCTTTCTATACCTTGTATGCGTACAAAGGACAAATTATCTTCATTGATGCAATTTGGTCTATATACTTCCACATTCTATTTTTTAGAGGGTGTGTTGTGCAGCCTACATACTGAACTTCACATTTCGTACATTAGCTAATGTACTACGTATTTTGTGTTACAATTAATAAAGGTAATTAATAAAGGTATTTATTGTGTACTCTTTTTTTTGTTTTTTGTTCTCGTACTTGTGAATGTTTTTGACACACTTACTTGTCGGCATGTAATGCATCTAGAGGACCCGCAGTAATGTATGCCTTTTGTTTTTAACCAATTTGATTGTGTTTCCTTTGATATATATTCACTAGGGTCTAGAATCCCTCCCAAAGTTGGTGCCCTCCTACTTACAAATTGGCACCTATCCTTTAAAATTTCCCTTAGTTTATCATCATTGTACAGCACTGGCAGATTTTGTTTATAGTTTGTTTTATTTTTACAAACTGTTCACTATATGTTGTTATAAAAAATAGTTCTTCTCATTAGTTCTATTTTTGTTTTTCACACTTTTTAGCAAATGGTTTCTGTCTCTCAATAATATCATTGCAGCAAAAAGCTTGCCCAAGGCCAGAGGTAGAAAGGTTATAATGGGGTAGATACACCAGCAGAGAAAAGACAATCTGTTTCCTTCTATTTCTCCCTATCTGTATGGTCGGACAGGTTCCATCTGCCATTGGCATAGCTGCAGCATGTCCCTTGCCTATAACTTTGCCTATCGCTTTTTAGTCTTGTAAAATATCTTTTTACCATGGCTTGAGAATGTAGCCATTGGGTGAGAACATGCCTGGCAGTGAAAATGTATGCGTTCAAGTGATAATAGCTGAGAGATAAGAGAGCCGGACAAATCCATAGCCTCTACTTAGATGAGTTCTATATGACGGGTATTTGCTGTGAACACTGTATTGTTGTAGAACTGGAATAAAAATGTAGCAGACTTGTGGTGTGTAAAATTATTTTAATGTGTTTCCAACTGGCTGTGTGATTGTGATACTGTTTTGGGCATGCAGGTCTTACAAAAGCTCTTGCTCACTGATTGAAAACAATACTTAAAGGAAAACTATACCCCCAAAATGAATACTTAAGCAACAGATAGTTTATATCAAACTGAATCACATATTAAAGAATCTTACCAAACTGGAATATATATTTACATAAATATTGCCCTTTTACATCTCTTGCCTTGAGCCACCATTTCGTGACTCTATCTGTGCTGCCTCAGAGATCACCTGACCAGAAATACTACAACACCAACTGTAACAGGAAGAAGTGAGGAAGCAAAAGGCAGAACTCTGTCTGTTAATTGGCTCATGTGACCTTACATGTGGTTTGTATGTGTGCACAGTGAATCTTACGATCTCAGGGGGCGGCCCTTATTTTTTAAAATGGCAATTTTCTATTTATGATTACCCAATGGCACATACTACTAAAAATGTATATTATTATGATAATGGTTCATTTACATGAAGCAGGGTTTTACACATGAGCTGTTTTACTCAGTATCTTTTAATAGAGACCTACATTGTTTGGGGGGTATAGTTTTCCTTTAAACAGGAACATTCTGTAATTCTCAGCATCAACTCAGCAGCCGCTGTGGACTTATTTTAAAAACCAATGTTCATACTTGAATACATGAGTAATTTGCTTTATATAAGGGCAATTTTGTTATTGCCATTGCATGTTTATCTTCAGATTTCAGCTACAGTATTTTAGTAATAGCCCCAACGATTGAGACAGTTAGCAGACCTTAATTACACAATGAAATCACTCACATCTCTTCATTTTTGCAGCTAAGAATTAGGAAGCATCTCCAGATGGTGTTTACTTTTAAGTAAACAAGGACTTATTCAATTAAGTTATTTCCCAAAGTGTAGCATTGATATTCAAGAAAGGTACACAATATTCAGTAATTATCGTCTGTAATTAGTCATCCTGATTGCATGTGATTCACTAGTTAGCACATTTGTTTATTTATTAAAAATGAGTCGCTCTTCTCTGTGCCGATTCCTTTTGTATTTCTGTTTTCACATTTTGTTTCCAGTCTTCTGCGCTGCATGTCAAAATTAAACCCCTGCTGACACACTATATGAAAGCAGGAAAATAGCCTTTCTTTTAAACCTGATGTTTTCCGCAGCAAAGCATTCAAACTAGAAAAATTGTATTCATTGTAAAATCACTATATGGTATGTTATCAGACAATATGGTCATCGTGGATCGTAAGTAAATACAAAAATATAATGCAGTGTAGTCCTGTACGGGTAAAACTGCTGAGCCTGCTTCAGAAACACGAGTATTGTTTACATAAATAAGCTTCTGTGTAGCACTGGGGACTGCCATTTAAAGGGGGAAAGGTTCAGGTAACATAGTAGATAGGCTCTGTAGTACATAATGGCGTTATCTATTATTCACTATTTAACCTGGCCATTTTCCAATATTCCACCTGCAGTAAATTTATAAAATCTGGTTGCACTGTTGCATTGCTGGTGATTTCATAAATGAAAGAGTCACACTGTCTAAATAATAACAAAAAAATGTACTTAACAAACAAAATGGGCAATGGAGTTGTGACAAGCTGATTGCCTGTACATGCAATCTGAAGGGGACAACGAACCGACTTGAATCCCTCGTCCGGGATTTCTTTTATCTCCCCAGTAAGCTTAAGAATACAGCATTAAGCATATACGGATGGCAAGAAAAATATTCTCTAAAAGACAGATTCTTTCTTACCTTTCCGTGCCGCTTGCTGTAACCGCTTCTGACACCAGACTGAAGGGGACAAACGAACCGACTGCTACTGGAACCTTTGGATTTCGTCTGACCAACAATGCCTAGTATTCCGGATCCGGGGAACTTGCACAAACAAACACCAACGAGTGGATCAGAATAACAAGTTCCTTTTATTGAAGGTCAAACATAGGCTTATATAGGTTATAAGTAAAGACGTCCCAATATAGTGACGTATCAGCATAGTTATTAGCATAGTATATGTGTCTAATAGGTATATCCTTCAGGATGGACAAGATAGAAAAAAGAGACACATGTGCATGTGCATTAGCTAAGATATTTTGTCTGAGGCAAGCTGATAATATTGTTTATGGTACATGATGATACTTATGCAAGGTTGTCTAAGAAGAGACAGTACAGGGTCGTACAGAAAAACAAGTACAAAGGCCTACAAGGGTCGGCACGTAGGCATGTTAACCATTCACAATGTTTGGGGGAAACTTGCTATGGTAGACAGGTTAGCATAGAATCTGGAGCATAAAGACAAGGAACCTTGTCTTCAGACAACACATAGGTTTATTACGGGCAAAATCTTCCCAACATAAAGGTAATAGGAACACAGTTCAACAGCACACATTCAAGAATTTTTCCCTCTCTGGTGCTCTCACCATTCAGTGTGGCTTTCACATTCTGGAACATTCTGGGATACCAGCTCAGCAGCTTCTGGCCTGGCTCCCCTTCAACAAAAGGAGGTATCCAGAGAGCTTTTCCTAAGCCAACCAAAGAACCGAAGCCTAACTTCCTGCAACACCACAAATACTTCATGAGGAACTGCAAAAAACACAAGTAATAATCTTTTCCTGTGCATGTATTACAAATAAAAAGTCGAAGGGGCAGATTTGCTAAAGGGTAAAGTGACTAACGCTAGCATAACTTCGCTAGCGAAGGAGATAGACTCTAGCGGTACTTCGCTCCCCAACGCCTGCCGAATTTGCACTCTGGCGAATGGACTAGTGATGGGCGAATTTTTTCGCCAGGCGCGAATTCGCGCGATTCGCCGCCAGCGAATAAATTAGATTTCGATTTTTTCGAAAAAACGGGTGCCGGCGTCAAAAACGCGCGCCTGCGTCAAAAAAACGGGCGCCGGCGTCAAAAACGAGACGCCGGCGCAGTTTGCAAATTTTCCGCCGTTTTGCGAATTTCGCGAATTTTTTGGCGAATCGAAACAGTGCAAATTCACCCATCACTAGAATGGACGTAACTACGCAAATTCACTAAGATGCAGATTTTACTGAACGTTACCTCTTGCGCCGACGCTGGCGACTTTTCATTTTTCAGGGTGATAGGCTGCAAAAGATCGTAAATTTTTTCTTGTTTACCCGGCTTCCCCCCTACATTTCCTACAATATGGCACATAAACTATACACTGGGCTCATGTGTAGGGCAAAAAAACAACTCTATTTTATTTCATTAAGCTTCCCTGGGCTTGTGTAGTGTATTTGTTGCAACATATACTTTAACTTCCCGCCGTATGCAAATGAGGCAATGCTAGCGCAACTTCACTACGCTAGTGCAACTTCGCCAGTGTTCGGCGCCCTGGACGCAACTTCGGATTTTAGTGAATTAGCGATGTCCTGGTGAATCTACGCCTGCCTAAGTGTTGCGATGTGAACGAAGCCTTTGCTGCCTAATTTTTAGAGGTTAGTAAATTTGCCCCTAAGTTTGCTCACATCTAATAATAGTTTGTAAAGCTGTACACTTCATGAAAGATCTAACAATGTTTAGACTTCATAACAACTATGCAGAAGAGCTTTAGGGCATGGATAATTAGTCTCAGCAATTATCCACTACATTGTCAGTTTCTCTCATTTAGTCTTGTGGGGCCCCAAATTGTCAACTGTTATCTTTGCCCATTGCAAAGTCAATGGTGAACGACTAGACTTTTGTTGAAACACTTCAGGTGAGTCTTGTGGTCATTTTACAGAAGACTGCACTAAAAATGGGGTTTGTATCTCTGTGTATGTATTTATGCACACATTTTTTTGAGTGCATTAATATCACTTATTGTGAATCACAAACACTATACTTTTCAATTTAAATGTAGTCTGTAGCTTTATTTTCAAACCCCAAAAAACAGTTTTTTGCCTGGCAAAATAATGGGAAATTATGTTGGGGCCATCATTCTCCTTAAGTTTATTTGCAAACACAGTGCATTGTAAAAAGTGCAATTTTCAAATAAAAAAAATCATATTTTTTTTACATTTTTTTTAAACTACAATACATAATTTTTCTTAGAATTCCTGCATAGTTGCAGGTTGATACATGTGATGCATGAATATGTACTGACGCATTTGGCAAATCACTTGCAAGTTGTGATGAATGCTGTTTATATTATAATGGCAAAAAATATTGTCGCCCATAGACTTCAATGCATTTCAGGAAATTTTCGATATTTCTCTAACTTTTTAGCGATGTGAAACGGGTCAGATTCGCTCATCAGTAGTCCATTTTAGCACTTTGCACTTGTGCTCTTAAATTTGGCTTTTTGACTCATACTGGTCTCTTTTAATAAAAATATTATTATAATTAATATTAAATAAAAAATAATATTCAGTAGTGAAAAAATGCAGACTTTGCTCAACTATAAAGGGATGACTGTTAAATCAGAAGGTAATCTTAGCATATAGTGGCCAATTAAATGCTTATTTATGAAAAATCAAATTAGTAAGGTTTTTAGAGGTTTTTTTCTGCTTCGAATAAACTCACAATTGAATACAAACTCTATTGTTTATTAATAAAAAAAATCTGAATTTTAAAAACTCAGTTGTATACAATCATGGAAAAAACTCAAATACCTCGAATATGTGAGTTTACAAGCTCAAAAAAAACTCTGAAAAACTTGAAAATCTTGAATTATAAAATCACTTGAATTTTGCCTTGGACAACTCTCATTCACTTCTACTTGATCTCACAAGATTTTAAATGCCAAATTACAAAATGTTATTACTTAAAAATAACAAACATTAAAATTTCTAATAATTAAAATTTGTGCAAATTCTAATTCAAACCTTGACAAATCACCCCCTTAATTTGGCAGCATGACGGTTCTCTGTTTCTTTGTTATACTCTGGATAAACATGGACACTGTTTAGCGAAGATGCACTTGTTAATTCTCTTCTCTCATCCCCACTCTTCAGTCATTGAAATGCAGAAGGCAGTACCCCTTTGACTTATTTTTGTTCCTTCCATGCTTTTAAATCTTATTTGTGGTCTTTGAATTGTAAGTTTTATCCTACGGGGAAAGAACAAGTACTGTGCCGAGCTCAGCAGTTTGTTCCCAAAGTGATATTAATTTTCTGCTTTGAAGTGAATCTGTCTAGTTATATACATGCCAGCACTCTCATAAGCAGCAAAACCAGACTTTTCCAAAGGAAAGAAAAAGTGTTGTTGGGCCAAACAAACAAACAAAGCTTGAAGCAAATATACAATCGAATCTTGATAATGATGCGATTATAATAACCCTACAGTAGAAAGTTTGACTTGCATAGCTACAAGCATACCTTGTGGGAATCTTTTTTTTAAGGTCATTGGGATATTTGTTTTCTGGATATCATATGGTGCCAGATAGATACAGCAACGCTTGCAGTTGTTTGCTAGGCTTAAATCACAGTGCACAAGATAGAATTACAAAATTCTGAAATGGCTGCCGAGTCCAAAATTTCTTGTACAATCTGCAGTCTGAAGGCTTATGAAATGATTCACTGAAGAATTTTGCAACACAGCAACTTTGCTGCCATATCCCAGAGAGACTGATTTAGGGAGAAGTAACAAATAATGATTTAGAGAACTTTGTTTTAGTGTTCTGTGTTGAGAGTTGGTTGTCATCTTAGTTGAAGAATGTACAGGCTATAAGGAGTGGCTATGTTTTTGGACTGACAAACTGTATTATATAGTAGGGACTTGTTTGTACCTTGTGATGGAGGCTCTGTAAACTTATACTACTTTTAATTAGTTATGCTTACAGACACCAGCCTGTTCAATTCAGTTTTTTGAGCTGGAGCACAACTTGCTTTGAATGATTACATTTTACATGCAGCTGTATATATTATACAGGTATGGGACCTTTAATCCAGAATCCAGAATCCTCGGGACCTGGGGTTTTCAGGATAACGGATCTTTCCGTAATTTGGGTCTTCATGCCTTATGTATACTAGAAATTAATTTAAATATTAAATAAACCCAATAGGCTGGTTTTGCTTCCAATAAGGATTAATTATATCTTAGTTGGGATCAAGTACAAGCTACTGCTGTATTATTACAGAGAAAAAGGAAATCATTTTTGAAAAATTGGATTATTTGGATAAAATGGAGTCTATTCTGTAATTCGGAGCTTTCTGGATATCGGTTTTCCAATTAAGGGATCCTATACCTGTACTATATATATGTATATTAGTATATAGTATAAAATCGTATTTTGCAGGTAATTTGACATATAATTAGAGTTAAAAATAGCTACCCTGTTGTAAATAGGGGTTGCAGATCTAATCTCTCTGCAATTAGATACCGCAACAAACCAAGCTGTTCATTGATTTTGACATTATTAAACGGCAAATGTAATTATTATTGAAAGTGGTATCTGTCCTTTGCTTTTCCCTGGGCTGCTGGCATCACTTCATGTAACATTAAAACAATGTAGCAATAGTCAGCTCTCCTCAAGCCAAGACTTTTCTTACAACAATGCAGTGCACATTTCTGTGGTTCTCTTTACAGGTCTGCTTATCACAGAACATGAATTGATTAGTGGTACATCGTTTCAATTGAGCATGTAGGCAGAATCAGTGATGATGAAGAGGAATAGCAACATGTGATATTTAATTTGCTTTAAATTTGTAAAATATTATTTCAGTTTATAATCCAAACCAAAATCCTTATCAAACACTTATTCCTAATAATAATTCCAAATATTATAATTTTATAAACAGAAATTGAGTTTTTTTTTCTTTTACTCACTATATCATAACCAGTTTGAATTGCCTAACATTTGGATGCATATTTATTGACACCTAGAACTAAAGCCTAAAAAGAATGTCATAATGATGTATTGTATACACATACATTTTTCATCCTGTAAACCAGGGGTCCCCAACCTTTCTCATCTGTGAGCAACATTCAGATGTAAAAAGAGTTGGGGAGCAACACAAGCATGAAACAAATTCCTGGGGTGAAAAATAAGGACTGTGATTGGCTATTGATGGCCCCTGTGTTGACTGGCAGCCTACATGAGGCTCTGTTTGGCAGTACATTTGGGTTTTTATACAACCAAAACTTGCCTCCAAGCCTGGAATTTAAAAATAAGCACCTGATTTGAGGCCACTGAGAGAAACATTCAAGGGATTGGGGAGCAACATGTTACTCACGAGCTACTGGTTGGGGATCACTGCTGTAAACACAGAACTATACTTTTATGTGCAAATGTTTTGCTTCTGCTAACATGTGCTTTTGCCTGTTCATTTCCACTTAATTGCATTTTGTTATTAGTTGTTATGAGATCTAGAGCTTAATTAAATAAATTTGTTTTCTTTTGTTCCAAATGTAATTCTTAATCGCGCATTTATGTTCACGTGAACTATAAAACCAAAGGAAATGTTCTAAATGTCGATGTGCATCTGTTGTTCAGTACAGGTCTTTATCTGCTTAATGTAGCAAATCTAGCCCTTGTATTCTGACAGTATTTTTTTATATTTGCCAACAATGTAGCTCACCTGCATTTGTAATAAAGGTTGTTTTCATTCAAATATGTAGTATATTTCAATAACTTGTTCTCATTTTCGTGCAGATCATTATTATTTCAAATGTTTATCATTTGAGTTTGTAGGACTTGAATTTAATTTATTCTTTTAGTAGTCACAGTAGAAATAATGCCATTATGTTATATGATACCAACTCTGTTAATGCTCTGAAAATGCTTATTTTTGTCTTTTCTTTTCAGACTGTGTCTCCTGTTCATTTTGCTGGAGGTCTTTCACCATAAATCCCCCCCCATACAAAGAATCTTCTGATTCTCTTCTATTCGAAATGAAAGCCAAAGAAGACAGTGATGGTAAATTTCTGTTCTTCAGAGCAGTGGAATTATTTTTCCTGATCTATTTCCAGGGTCTAGTTTTGTTAAAGTGTGCATATGTCTGTGTAAACAATTAGTTTTAGATTCAGACCGCACTGGAAAGAGATTGGAATGCAATGCGAAGCATAGCCAAAATGTACCTTATAAAAGGGCCTAATGTACTGCATCAATAGTCGGCCACCCCTGAAAACTGCTGCAATACCACATGCAAACCCTTAGGTTGAGTTCCTTGTTGTTAAAGGAGAAGGAAAGCTCCAAGACGGTTTATTGCCAACAGATTAGCCACAATAGTGCAAGCTAGAATGCTATATTTATTCTGCAGAATGCTTTACCATACCTGAGTAAACAAATCTAGACACTGTCTCTGTTTGTTTAGGATAGAAGCTGCCATATAAGCTTGGTGTGACATCACTTCCTGCCTGAGTCTCTCCCTGCTCACTTACAGCTCTGAGCTCAGATTACAGCAGGGATGGGAGGAGGGAGGGGAAGAAGAGCAAACTGAGCATGCTCAAGCCCTGCCCTGGAGGTTTATGCTGAAAACAGGAAGTCTGATTCAGAAGCCCATGTGTACACAATAAAAGGAAAGAAATGCCGTGTTTCTTTTGACAGAGGACTCAGAGCAGCATTACTTTGAGGGTTTACTGATGTATTTATATAGACCTTTCTGATAAAGCTTACTTCGTTTTAGCCTTTCCTTCTCCTTTAAAACTGTAGTCTAGTGTTACCACTTGCCAATCTAGTTCATATTGGTTAATGGTGGCATTGGTGGCATTGCTGCTGTTGTGCCACATGACGCATGACAGCACAATCAGCATGTGCAGTCTGCAAAGTGAAGGTGAGAACGTGTCCATGTGTAGCAGTGGGCAAATAGTTGGAGAAAGTGCATTTTTTTGCTTTCTACTCTGCCTGTTTCAATCCATGGTTTATTTGGCCAGAGGTGGGTTATTAGAATATTTGGGGTCAGACAAATCATAAGGGTAGTAACCCATACTGCAATATTGCTGTGTGTTGGGGTTCTTGGACTCTGGGTGGACCCCTGCAGAACCATGCTAACAGGCCCGGACTGGCAATCTGTGGGTTCTGGCAAATGCCAGAGGGGCTGCTATAAGGTGCCATAGAAAGTCAGTATTTAGTGGGCTGGTGGGGGCTGTTTGGGCCTCTGTGTGGGCTGATTGGGCCTCTGTGTACCTGAAATGCCAGGGCCTATTTTAATTCTGCATGCTAATGCCATTAACCTGCAAGCTAGTTTGCTACCACTATCTGTTTTGTTTTCTGTATAATCTTTGTGCCATTGTTATGGCGGCAGCACCTTGCATCATGGCTATTTCATGGCCTTAGTGGGCCCTGTTGTTCACAATAGCAGGGTATAGACTCACCCAAACCCCCTCCCAAGGTGCTCTGGAGGGACTGACATGGAACAGGTGTGCCCAAAATCATGCAGGGCTCCTCAACTGCAGCAATTCAGAATTTGAAAAAATGTAATGGCACAGCGCCTCTTGAATTAAAAAATACTATGTTTTAAATCATTTAAAAAGGTAAGTAGCTGGAGTGCATATGACGCGTAATGCATTTCGGAACACCCCTTAATCATAGGCCTATTATTAAGGGGTGTTCCCGAAACGCTTTAGGCGTCCTATGCATTCCAGCTACCAAACTTTTTAAATGATTTAATAAATAGTATTTTTTACTTCAAGAGGCAGTGTGCCTCCAGGGGCAGCAAAAAAGAATTCATAATAAACAGTATACAATCTTATATCACAATTTTTTCTGGTACAATGGGGATTACTACCTTCAAGTCTGTGGGGCCATGATGGGAACAAGGTATGAGCCCAGTTATGCTAATTTATTTATGGGTTTCTGGGAAAAAACTATTTTAGAACCCATACTACTGGACGCGTACCTTTTGCTCTGGAAATGGTGCATAGACAATATTTGAATTGTATGGAAAAAAGGGGAAATAGAACTAAAAGATTTTATACAAAGAATTAATATGAATGATTTTGATTTAGAATTCACACTTAATTACAGTGCAAAAATCTTGAGTTCCTCTACTTACAGATATACATAAAAAACAAAGAAATACAGACACGCACTTTCTTCAAAGAAGTAGATACGAACAATTACATGTTAGCCTTCAGTAATCACAATCCCCAATGAATTAAAAATATCCCAAAGGGACAATTTAGAACGATAAGAAAAAACGGCAGTGGTCGAAGGGATTACGATATGCAATCAAAGATCTTGAAAAGTAGATTCATAGAGAAAGAATATAGGGAGAGTAACATAGAAAAAACATATGAAGAAATAAGAAAACTGGATAGAAATCAAATGCTGGAATATAAAAAGGAAAGTGAAACACAAAACAGAAAGAAAGAAGAGGACAAGATCAATATGTGCTTTGCGACACAATATAATTCAAGGACAACAAAATTCAGTAAAATCATGGAAAGACATTGGAACGTATTAAGCTTGGACAAAGAACAAGACCCAATTCTCCCTAAAAAAACAAAAATTATTTTCCAAAAGGCCCCAAATTTAAAACAAAGGTTAGTACACATGTGTAGTGCGAAGGCTGCTGGGAGGAACAAGGACAAATATCCAGGTTTCTTTCCCTGCAGCCTTTGAAAGGCATGTAGATACGGCACAAAAACTAAAACTTTTACAAGCCAAATAACTGGGGAAACTTTCCAAACAAAAGATCTAATAAAATGCGAAACTTCTAATGTTATATATATATATTGGAGTGTCCTTGTGGCCTCCAATATATAGTAAAAACAAATAGAAAACTACGGGAGAGAATAGGAGAACATTTAAATAACATTTGTAAAGGAAACATAAAACATTTAGAATCAAACCATTTTTTAGAGAAACATAACAAAAACCTGGCAGGCTTAAAATGGATAGGAATAGAGAGGGTTAAGAAAGATTGGAGAGGAGGGGATTTGATTAATAAAACGCTACAGAGAGAGAGCTGGTGTATACACAGGCTAAAATCTCTGGTTCCACTAGGCTTAAACGTTAATTTTAACCTTAGGGAATTTTTAGAATAATGTGACAGTATTAGAAGCCCAATGTAACATTTTATTGTAACAGTATCGTCTTTACCTTTTAAAATGTTATTTTGGAAGTGGAAACAGATGTATGTAACAGATTGATAGGATACCTCAGTGGTAAAGCAAAAATGTACAGGACTAATAAAGTTGTTTAAAAACTTGTTTAATAATCGTTGGGGATAAAGGAGTGACGAGTAGGAGGAGACGTCATCACTCTGAGAAGAAGCCATTAGGCAAAACGCGTCAGCGAAGATAACTACGCTCTGAAGTTGCGGAAGCGCACTATTCATATGCGCACTGGATTCTGAGGGACGCCGAGGAATGGAAAGTACAACACGGAAACGCACACAGCACTTTTAAATGCGGTTTCACAAAGAATGTTTGTGAGTGTGATTTTAAATATTTATTAAAATTGATAAAAGCGCTTCTGCACATGTCTATTTATCTCTCCACATAAGCGATAAAGGAGGAAGCCCAAGAACAGAACAAAACAGTTTCTATATCAACACTTGCCTTGACTCACGTCTTGTGAGTATAACATACCACTGGGAGCATTGGGATTCCAGTGGTCGGTTGCTATACCACTATCTCCTTAAGTTACGTGTTCACATATAGAAATCACTAAGGGTGCAATTTTGAATTGTAAAAATACTACACTGTATAAACTTTCTGTTATTTCCCCCCTCAATAAACTTTTGGTTTTTGAGGAATACAGCAATTCAATTTTGAAGAGTATTTTGCACGGGCAGAGGAGAGACTACTAAATTGCTGGACTTGGGGATACCACAACTCTGGGACTCAAATTTATATTTGGACTAAAAAGTTAGGTAGCTGGAGTGCATAGGACGCCTAACGCGTTTCGGGAACACCCCTTAATCAACAAATGATTTAATAAATAGTATTTTTTACTTCAAGAGGCAGTGTGCCTCCAGGGGCAGCAAAAAGTCTCTCCTGGTAGGAATGAATAGAAAATGAGTGAGTTTTTCTGTGGTGAGTTCTAATCTCACATTTTGATCAATCTTAATGTGTAATGAGCTCCACTTTACCACTAGATGTCACTGTTGTCAGCAGTTAGTAGATTTATCTAATTAAGCATGTAAACGTAATATTTTGTAAAGGAATCATTATTCCTTCAGTACATTTAGGATATTATATATATTTGAGAAGTAATATATATTTTAGTGCCATTATGTGTAGAAATTATGAATAAGCTACTTACTAATAGATTGTAAGCTTTTCTGGACAGGTCCAAGTTATTATTGACTAAGTAATATTGAAATAAAAAGGACAATTGAAAAAGGACAATTTACAGTGTACATTTTAACTAAACATTATATAGCTTCCATTATAGTTACCACCACATAAACTCCATGTTTCTCCTTCATCCAGTTGTTTAAACAAGCATGTATCCAGGGGTGTAAACTTATAGCCCAAATTCATTTTGAAAAATTCCAAAGTCATATGAGTGTTTAAAGGCTACATGGGGCAAATCGTTGATCAAATGGTAGAAAACATGTATGACAACAGTTCTTGCTTGTTGATTTATCAGAAAGGGGATGCTGAAATTGCCTCTCTTCGCAAAGACATAAATTACCTTTCTCATGAAATAGCTTTCATTTACATTTTGTACACTAGTGTTAATGTTTACAGTAAACAAAGAGTTGCCACTTACCAATGAACATTAATATGTGATTTTAAGAAGAACTAAACCCCCCATGGAACACCAGTCCCGCTTAGCTGCCTTCCATCAGCCTCCCGCACCTCTCCCTCCCTGCATAATGTATTAGACAGAAAGTTGCCCCTTTTTAAAAAATCTCAGGAGCATGCGCAGTTGAAGCCGATTTCTGACTGCCCCAATTGTGCATGCTCCTGCAAACTCAGGGGCAGGGCCGGAACTAGGGGTAGGCAGAAGAGGCATCTGCCTAGGGCACAACTGAAAGGGGGTGCTGGGCAAGTACCTGTCTTCTACAAAAGTTCAGTTTAAGGGGTAAAAGGCTTTGGCACTGGCCTAGCCAAACGCCAGCAATTAATCCAAATACAAAAAAATGGGTGGCAACTCTACTTCCTCCCCTCCCCTCTGACGCTCTCCCTCCCCTCTGACGCTCTCCCTCCCCTCCAACGCTCTCAACCCCCACCAGGCTCTCTCCCCCTGCCTCCCTTCCCTCCGGCGCATGCGTGCTCACACTGTGATGAGGAGGGATTGGTGTACGCACAGTATGGACATGATTTTTTTTTTTCTGGTCAGAGTTTCAAAGGGGAAAAACTTACTTTTTTGAGATAATACACACAAATTTTTCTAAATTTATTAAACCTTGATGTTGTTAAAAATCCGAATAAAAAAGTACTCCAACTCAGACGTGCAGAGGTCATGTAGAAGTCAATGGCAGATGTCGCATTGACATTTTGAAAATATCCTGATCTACGCTGGGTTTCATTTTCGTTTCGGTTTCGTTCAATAATCCAACATTTCCATGGTTTTGGCTGTCAAATCCAAAAAAGTTGCAGATTTCTGGCGACAAATCTAAAAAAATCGTACATTTCAGATTTTTTTGCGATTTTATAGAATCTTTACCTGCACAAGAAATTTTCGTAAAAATGTATTGATAAATAGTGGGGTAGGTATTTGCTGATTTGGTTGGTTTTCAGAAAATATTGAGAAAATTCCGGATTTTGATAACCCCTTCAGTGTTGTGAGGAGATCCGAAGAATATGGGTATGGGAAAAAGATAGTGCTAGATATGAGAAGATAGAACTCTGCTGCGCTGTTCTGCATTTTAGGCTCCGGTATTTGAATAGGGGCAACTTTCTGCCTAATATACTGTGCAGTGAGGGAGAGGTGGGCCGATGGAAGGCAGCTATTGTTCCAAGGGGGGGTTAAACTCTCCTATAATCCATCAAAATAACTTTTAAAATGTAAGTTTGCATAAAATGTCATCTGACATGATCTATCTGATAGATAATAACCTTTTTGTATAAATATGAATCTGACTTCTAGTTTCTATTTATTTACTTTTTATTTAAATTATCATTAGTTTACAATGCTAGCTGTAAATTCCAGGTTGTTATGTCGGTGTCAGACTTACCGACCCGGGGGGAACCACTGGCGTTGAGGAAGACAACCCTTACAGCCCCCTTTACAAGTACAACCCCCAATTATCAAGAGAGGTTCTCAGTAAGCACCTTGGCGTCAGCCGTAACAGGTCCTGGCGTGGAAACCGGCAGGAATGAAGGTCTGCTCTGGTGATGAAGATAGGCCACGTAAACCCCACAACACTGAGAGATCAGGCAGGCATCCCAGTAGACAAAAGGAGAACACAAGGCTGGATACCAAGGGGTTAATTCGGAGCGTGGTCGGTCAGGCAAACAAGGTCGGCAACAGTAAATCAAAGTCTATACGAAGGTGCCAGGGGTTAGTGTAACAGAGTAGTCAGATAGCAGGCAGGGTCGGCAACAATGAATCAAGTCCATGCGAAGTATCGGGGGTTAACACAGCAGAATAGTGGAGAGACAGAAGCAGAGTCAAAAACCAAGTTCAATAGAATTAGAGAGTCACTTACTCAAAGTGTAGCCAGGAAACACGATGTCCAAGCACTGGGAAGCCCTCTGTGCTGAACTAAATGGTGTTTTGACTGCGTCATCACGCTGCGCAACCCGGATCCCTGGAACCAGCGCCATGATGCCCTTGTAGTGATGTCACTGACATGCACCACGCTGTTGCTGGAACACACTCGACGTGCCGACCGGACCCAGTAAGTTCCTGACAGTCGGTTACTTCATTGATATATTTGCCATTTCTTACAGTGCAATATTATATAATAAATATTTTATAACTTCATTTAGTATCAGGATACCTTTCTATGAAACAAAACTACAAAGATTGGTAAATCCTTTATTAGATCAGTCTATTAATTCATGTCAGTATATAATATATACCACCCACACTGAAACTAGTGAAGGGGTACAGCAAAAAGAAAAATGATTTCAGAAATACCTGGCTAAAATGATAAAGTGCAAATTAAAGAGCAATTAGATTATAGACAGATGTTTTGCATCTTTGCACCAGATGGGTCTGCAGCACATTATAATAAACACACTGTAAATCCTTGTGGTAATGAACAGAATAATAAACCTCACATCAGCATTACTTGCTGAGAAGCTCTGGAGTAAGTGCTATTGTTTAGTACTGTGTGTTTTGAATAGAGATGTTATTCCAATGCAAGCAATGTTAGGCAGTCCAGGAAACAGCAGCTGTGGAGCATCAGTGGGTCAGATGCTGGGAACCAGCATTTTGATTCTCCATGTACTTTTATAGGCTGCTTTCATCTACTGACAGATGTGATTTTAAGCTTGAGCAGGACTTAAAATTAGTGTAATTGATCACATTTCATTGCATAAATACATCGTTCATTTTCCTGCAAAATCCCAGAACAAAATAGGCCCAAGGTCATCAGAAGAAATACAGGAACAGTGTCTGTCTGAGCAGGGTACTGATTTTTAGAATCTTATAGCCAGCCGTTTCTCAGGAATGCTGAGTCCCTGAAGTGCATCGATTTCAAACAATGGTGCAAGGGGGATTTCCAGGTAAGCTTTAGAATTCATTCTTGAAGATTGTGTTTGCCTGCTTGGGGAACTGGTTAGTTGTTGTAAAATGTATTTTTAGCTGTAATCGGTGGAACAATGTACACTAGTTTATTATCACGTTGCTAAAATGAAGGTACGTGCCTTATTATACCATAAATTTGTGCATATACATTATGTTTATGTTGCATGTTCCGTTAGCAGTGGTAATGAATTGTACATTTAACATGTGCAGTAGCTTTTAATATCAAGCAGACTTCCTCTGGTACGATACTCATTATAAAGATCTTAAATATGCATTTTAATGACTCCAGCTTTTTCAGAAACCTTTAAAAAATGGAGCATACTGCTGTTTAGATTTAAAAATATGTTTATGATCTATGTACAAACTACTTTTTCGCATACTAAGAAATAGCTGCAATGTTTAAATTAAGGAATAGCTCACAGTGATGGAAAAAAAAATCATGCTTGCACCATTTGTGCTGGATGCAAGTGCAAAACCCAGGACCCAAAGATGTGGCACGTTGGAATGCTTTAAATACTGAGAGCTTTGCATAAAAAAACAGTAATATACATATGTTAAAGCAATTTAACATTTTATCGGTGGTCTTAAAATTCATTCCCTTTCCTCATTTGGAATTTGGAGTAATTTTATTAAGTGTAGATACACTACTATCAGACACAGCTAATGCATCACACTACCTTCTGGCAACAATAGATGCAAAGATCCGATCGTACGAATCAACGTACGATTGGACTTTCCCATCTCCCGACCTGCCACTAACCATTCAGATCAAAGTCTTACCATTCCGATCAAATAAAGTAGTAAAAGAACAGATCAGCCAATGTACTACCTCTGACAGCAATCGTACCATAGTTATGTCTGACAAAGCTAGTGACTCAAAATCGTACGATCGCCAATAGACGCAGAGATATTATCGGCAGCCAACAGAAATTTTCTAAGCTGTCCGATCGACCAAAAGACCGATCTCCGCCGGACGAAAAATGACGGGACTCTCCACACATCGTCCGAAAATTGTACGAATCCACGATCCGATCGTTGCGTCTATGGCCAGCTTTAGAGTAGGTGGAGGTTCTTGAGATCAAAATTCCTCCTTGTTTTCTCTGCATTAGATAATAGCCCATTTGCTTTTTCTATTCCATTATTCACTACAGTTACCCAAAGCTCTAAGTTTCTGTAACCTTTAGCTGACACCCATCTGTGCTCCTATTCTTGCTTGACTTTTGAAAGTATGGTACTGATTAAGGGAGTGCAGTGTAAAAAGTATGTCCCCTGCATTCAGAATTGACTGCCTGCTATTTACATTGTGTTGATAGAAAAGAAAAATGCTCACCTAGTCAACTTTCCTCGCTTTATAAATGGAATTGCGTTTCCTGGAACTTATATATATTTGAGAACAGAAGAATTGCAAATTACACACAAAATATTGTGCATATAATAATTTGATCTTGTGGAATGTTTTTTTATCTCTAGTTTTATGTTATATTTACCACAATGGCTTTGTTTCATAACACTGCAGCTGTTAATTAATAAGGTCTTTTTTTCGATTAATCCAGAATTATGCTTAGCAAACACTTCTTGTTTGCATATGAAGGAAAATAATATGTTTGCTCTTTACATTTTTTATTTATCTTCAGAATATTCAGAATATTATTATGAACACAGATGTATATTCTATTTATGTGTTCTGCCAATGTCGGATTGGCGACGCAAGGGCCCACCATGTGACCTGATCTCCAGGGCCTCACTCACCACCACTGCCTACCAGGACACATTTCCACAGACCCCCCCACTAACTATGCAGCCAGTTTTTTGACTGGCTTGTCTGACTTTGACTGTATTCTGCAGATTTAATAAATGCTTTAATACATGCTTTATGGGAGCTCTGCTTCCTACCACTAGTGACCTGAAAGTAAAATGTTAGCATAGAAAACCTGTGGCCTTTTAGCAGATGCATAGACAAGGTGTCATGTTTCCTTGATGTGAAAATGCATGTATTCTTGAACATTCTCAGGACTTGTCTATATTATTGATGTATGATGTAGAAGGGTTGAAGCAGAGATTATGTTCACAATTGACTTTATAGACATTTCCTTTGAGAGGATGTTGTAGAAACCCCATTTTACGTTTTTGGGGGACTAGAAAAAAAATGGTGGGAATCTGGGAAAATGCATTATATATAGTGTTACCACAAGAAACTGGAATATCCAGAAAAGCGTAAAATCAGTATATGTAAAATGTTACTTTTATCTGCGTTATTAGAGTTGCATTGTACAACTTCCACTACTACAGTATGCTTTAACATACACTTTATGGTAAGGTAATCATGTATAATCTGGAATGCTTAAAGGGGCAATACACATCAGAATGATCCAGATATATAGGGCTTATAATAAAAAATGTGTTTTCCTATTCCTTTAATTAAAGATATGTACTTTCTTTTTTTCCCTTCATTATAAAATATCATTAAGTCACTGTTTTGTTTTTATCCCTACTAACTCCTCCTACTTTCCCCCGGAATCAGAGAATGATATCTTAATAATCAAGCCCCTCCCTCCTTTCCTCCAGCTGGCTTTTTTATGTCTCTGTTTTTCAAATAAGAATGCCATTATACAAGGGTTTTATAATGAAAGGGTCATTTAATTCTCCTTTTTGCCACAGTTGCTCTGAAGATCCCAGGTGTACTCAAGTGAAAAACTGTTTTTTAAAATGTCTCTGTTTCCACTAGGAAAGCATGTAATTTCAACAAAATCTTTATTCATTCTGCTTATGTGGAACATAGGTGCAGATTTCCCTACCCTGATATAGTTAGCTCCTGCTGTATTAGGAAGTAGAAGTTATACTGCTGGGAAAATGCTTAAAGGGTATGTAAACTTTAAAAACAAGTTAATATAAATTGGTTAGGGTGTTTTTCATACTCTTTTGCAAATTACAATATATATGTTTTTCATTTCAAAAATATTAAGCTCTTTTTAACTGCTAATATAATGTATTTTGTGAAAACAGTGGAATTAACCAGCACATGGCACTGTTAAAAAAAATTATGATATTGCCAGTTGATAAACATCTTAATTGCTTTGAAATGAAAAAAAAAATGATTAATGCAAATTACTTAGGAAAGCACCCTGAGCAATTTTACATTTTTTTTAAGGTTTACGTAGTTTACTGCAGCATTCACAACCGCCTTACTGGTCACATACAGTTCTTAAAGACAATTTTATGGTCCACATAATATACATATTGCATATTGTCCCATATACAGTGTCAGTATATTATTGGATATATGGGCTATTTGACGTACAATATAGATAAAATTAAGCAGCGTGGCACTATTGAGTATCTTTAGTATTACTGGACATAACCTAAGTGAGCACTCCAAAGCATTTTCTCTATTAACGGCATATGAATAAGGCAAATCTTACCCATGTTTTTTACCTATTCGAGTTAAAGTTCTAGTTAGTTTTTATTGTGTCCATTATGAAAATACATGAGCACATATGAGGAAACTGGGCGTATAACTTAGTAATTTAGAAAACATGCCCCTGCTAATACCCTGAAATGCCAGGGAAAATTGGTACTATGCATTAACTACAGTATAGCCAGCACATTCTACACTCTGAAGAACTAAACCAATCTAATAAGTAGGGAGCACCTGGGAAGTAATTAGTGTGTATGCATGTCTCTCCCTGTTCAGCAAAATGAGACCTTTATAACCTATCTTACCATGCATTCAGTGCTTGGTAATATGTTTGCTGTGTCGACATGATACATGTGCTCCTACCCTGTCATGACTTTATATATTTGTTTTGAACTGTCCTTATTTGTACTCTTCACCCTGCATGGTTAATGACTTTGCTTGTTCACTTAGTGAAAATGGAAAGAGAATCACAAAACACCAAATATGTTGCAGGTGGGGAACTTCCCTTATTCTTTATTGTGACCACCTGTGCTTGTTCACTGCCTGCTTGCAAGCCTGGAATTGTGGAAAGACCACCTAGGCCCGGCCTAGGGCAGCCCAACCACACCCACATTAGTTCAAAAACACTGGGGATGTGCTGGAGACACAATCATTTTTTAAATTTCCTGTGCGACAATCCCCATTGCTCCAGTCCAGATGCACAAATAAGTGGAGGGGACAGGGGCGACAAACTGCAGTGGGCCTTGGGGGGCCCACTATGTAAATATGTTTGATATTGCCATGGATTTTTATTGCCTCAATCTTATGGTACTTTGCCTTGTTTTATCCTCTGGAGCAGCTTTATCTGTAGTAAAAGTCATATTGGGGAATGTAATAAAAGTCGGTAACGGGAAAAATATTCGCAATGTGAAAAGTTATGCCTTTGTGCAAAAAATTTTGCACAATTTTTAGCTAGAGCTAAAGTTAGCTAGAGCTAAAGCACCCTCTGCTCCTGTTGCTGCTACTCATTCCCCTGCTCTCAAAGGAGTTGCTTTCTTGTGCTGTTGTTTTACTGCCTGAAACTAAGATACCAGTGGGCACTGGAAAACGTTTCACTCCTATCTGAACAACTCCCACACACTTTTCACTTCTAGACTCACACCTAGTACATTGAACAAGTGA